>NC_091006.1:1715000-1995000 GCF_041146395.1 Eulemur rufifrons
AAGCTGGGAAAAGAAGCAATTGTATATTTTTAACAAAATGTTTTAATTTCATTTTGTGTAATGTTTAAGTTTCCTTTGTCTTCCGTTAAGTGTGAACGAGCGGTTAATAGTATCTGGGGTTGTAACAAAAAAACAATGGAAAAAGAGACATTTCTGGATAAATGAAAACACTGTGTTCAAAGCAGGTACTACTTCCTTTATCCTGATCATTGAGGAAGACGCCTACAATTTCTCTGAATAGGAATCTCTTCCTGTCTGGCCCCACTGAGCACATGTTGACAAACACTAAAAGGCAGAAAGGTGCCCAGGATGCCTGGGTTCCTTCTGGGCCCCATCCCGTGATGCAGTCTATGCTTCTGAGCACAGGGCTTGTCCTCCCTCACGTGGAACCCGGCCTTGCCAGACTGGCGGCATGGTGTCTGGTCGGCCAGTCTGCCAGACCCAGCCCGGCACAGCACCCTGGGCTGCATGGCCCAAACAGCACACAGTGATTTTCTCGCAGTTCTGGAGGCCGGGAGTCCAGAATGGAAGTGTCAGGTGCCGGCAGCGTTGGTGTCTCCGCGGCCTCTCCTTGGCTGTGGCTGGCGCCTTCTTCCTCTGTCTCCTCCTGTCCTCTTCTTACGGGGACACTGGCCAAACTGTGTTAGGGCCACCTCTGATGACCTCCTCACAGACCCAGACACAGCATCCTAAGGTGCTGGGGGTTGAGACTCCGACATGAACCTGGGGTCCGGGGGAGGCACCAGTAAGCCCATCCCAAATGGGAACGTGGAAAGTGAGCAGAGGTTCGGAAAACGGCAAATTGTGAACTACTGGGCAAACAAGAAAGACCGTCCCCATGTTCCCACCCGAAGCCTTCGCTAAAGGTGCCTCTAGAGCAGTGGCTCTCAAAGGGGGGAGGGGCTGTTGCCCCCCTGGGGGCATCTGGCAGGATCTGGAGATGCTTTTGGCATTTTTGGTCCCAGCTGGAGCGAGTTGCTATTGGCGTCTACTGAGTAGAGGTCAGAGTGCCGCTGCTGAACCCACCGCCCGTCGGAAAAACTCTGATCCGGAAGGCTCTGCCCCTTTTCCTTTCTGTTTATTTGACTTCCCCACGTGGAGGCAGAAGAGAGCGGGGGTGGGGGTGGGAAGGAAAGGCGGCCAAGCCTTCTCTGGGCGGGTGTCCCCAGGAGCCGCGATGCCACCCGCGGAGCGCCCGTGTGCCCCGCAGACCCTGTGGCCGTGCCCGGGCTGCCTCTGCTTCTCAGATCATTTTTCTGCAGTCAGAGCAAGCTCTACTTCTCCCCTAGAATGATGACTGCTTTACTCTGCAGTTTTCTGGAAAGCTCCAAAAAGCTAGTAACAAAATGGACGGGTGCGCGGGGTCTACCACCGCGAGTGCCGCAGATGGCTGGGCGGTAATTCTGCTCCGGAGACCTGCAGCACCAGCCCAGGACGGCCTCGCTGTTTCCCTCCCCACGTCCATTCCACCCCCTGCCACGGCTAAATTTAGCCTCTCCCCAGTGACCCAGGGGAGATCAAAGCACTCTCCCGTCCCCGCTGCGCAGAGGCGGGCGGCCGCCTGGTAAGTGGGGCACTGAAATGGCCGGGGAGGGGCCGCCCCTGGGTCTCCAGGGCCTGGCAGACCCCAGAGGGATTGCGGAGACAGGCCCAGGGCTGGAGGGAAGGGCTCGGGAGGCCTTGGGGAAGGAGGGCCTCCTCCCAGCAGGCAGGGCGCCATTCAGCACACCTGGCAGGGGCACTGGCCGGGCCCCTGCTCTGGCCTTGGGCCCCTGGGTCCCTTTGCACCCGTTCCCCGCTAAGCAGATGCCCGGGGTTCCCCTTCCTGTCCTGATGTGGCAGTCCTGGGATGAGAAGCCATTTGTCCTCCAACCAGCAGTCAGAGGGGGACAGAGAGAAGAAAAGCCTCTCCCAGCCTGAGCTCCCTGGGACAGGCTCCGGCGTCCAGTTGCAGCAGAGGGATTTTGGGGACAGGCGCCCCCCCACGTCTGTGAGGGACTGCGGCTGGGATGGGGGTGCAGGAGGGGGCAGAGGGAGAAGATGACCGCGGTGACTGTCCACTGAGGCCTCTGCTGGTGCCATGTGCACCCTGGGGCTGGGTGGGGCCTCAGGGCTGTCCCACGTGGAGGGAGGGGCCATCCTTTGTACCGCTGGGCTGTCCCTTGGGAAGGGGCGTAACCTGGGCTGGGGAGCTGATCCCAGTGGGAGGAGAGCCGTGCGCCTAGCTGAGAGCCAGGGTACCCAAAGCGGGGATCCAGGCAAAGCCCCCCAGTACTGATCCCAGCCTCCTCGGTGAACACCACGGAGAGTTACAGACCTAGACGATGCTGTCAACGGTCACCCCCCTGGATAACAAATAGACATCAGATACCACTTTATACTTTGGCTTTTCACTGAGGAATTCACTTTGTTGTCATAACAACCTTGAGAAGCGAAAGTCACAGGAAGGAAGGAGAATTTTTGGCCACACTGGGCAGGGACGGCTGGGCTGGGACGGGGCTGGGGGCCTGGACCGCCTTCCCCAGGCCTCGCACGGTGCGGAGGCCACGCACCTGGAGCGCCAGCTCTGGGAGGTGGGAGGCCACCGGGGAGGGCGAGGACGGAACGGTCACAGGCCTGCCCGAACTCCGGTAAAGCCACTCTTGTGAATTCTTTGGTTCACCTGGGTGTTTAGTGGAAATCATTTCGGGGTGGAATGAGGGGCTGATAATGATGGCAAAGATGCAGTATGCGCCACGGCGTGGCCCGCCCTGCTGTGAGCACTTCTGTGCGTCTCCGCCACTTACTCCACCGTTCCCTAGAAGGCAGATACTGCATTTAACGTCTTGACACCTCGACTTCCCCACCTGTACAATTGGGCCAGGCAACTTGTCCAAGTGGCCTACCAAGCACGCACTGGGGCTGGTTTAGCAGAGGCAGCGGCCGTCAGCGCCTGCAGGCTGAGCCCCTGGACGCCCTCCCGCTGCGAGGGGCCGGCTCTGCCAGGGCGATGCGGAGAAGGGCGGGAGGGCAGCTTTCGACGCCCTCAGCGGTGCTCCTGGGAGCCAGGTTTGCCGCCCGAGTAGGGACTGGCGGATTTGACACTAAACCAGAAACCACGCATCCCACTTTGTAAGCCAGGAAACACACGTACAGAGAATCCCACAGCCAGTGGTGGTGCCAGGGCCAGATGCCGGGGGCCCTTGGCAGGAATTATAGGAATATGTGCTGGCCCACGCCGGGACTAGCACACACAGGTCTGCTGGAGATCTTCGAATGAATGATGAGAGCGTGAGCTTCTGTTGCTGTGAAAATCCTGGTCAGTAATACGACATCACGTATTCATGTCATAGAACCCCAGAGTCGGAAGGGCTTTAGAAAACACCTGCTCCTTCCCCACCCTTGCAGAGTGAGAAACTGAGGTGCAGACAGGGGAAGTCACTTGTCTACACCGCTGGCTGGTGGCAGAGCTAAGACTAGGCCCCCAGATATCTGCCACCTGGTAACAGCCGTATTTGCGGTGCAAACTGTTTTGGAGGGTGGGGACGGGAAGGAGACTGCGTGCCATTATCAGTGAAATTGATCAACAGAGTCACCGTTTAATTAAAAAATATATCAAAACCTTTCTTGATAATGATCGACCTGTTACACTGGAGCAATTAAACTGGCGATTTTATTTACTGGGCTCCTGCCAACTCCTGCGATTTTTTTTTTTTTTGTAATACCCTTGTGATAACTCAATTGAAACTACATGGTAAGACGCAGCAAACATGACGCCCTTCCTTAAGACAACTTGTGCCACGGCCAACCTGGGAGTTTATCCAACGGGTCCACTGCACAGCCGAGGTCCCTTTTGTGCCATTCTCCCTCTGATGGCTCCAAAGGGACCCGTCAGGAGTCTTAGACGGGGCCCATATCCGAACTGGGGAAATGCACCCCTCCTGTTCAATAGCTCTGAGGCCGAGGCACATTCGAGGTAATTAGGAATGGATGCTTTTTAAGATTTAAGTGTTAACTTTTTAAAATTAAATTTTCTCTTAAAATTTCTTGAAACAGAAGGGTAACTGCTAAGGACAGAATGTTTGTGTGTCCCCAGAACACATAGGTTGGAATTCTAACCCCCAGGGTGGTGGTGCCTGGAGGTGGGGCCAGGGGAAGGTGATTAGGTCCCGAGGATGGAGCCCTCATGGATGGGACTGGTGCCCTTACGCAAGGCCTCCGAGAGCTGCCTGGTCCCTCCTGCTACACGAGGACACAGCAAGAAGGTGCCATCCGTGAGGGCACCTCCTTCAGGAAGTCGGCCCCCACCGGCCCCTGGAGCTGTTAGCACCAGCCTGATCTTGGACTTTCCAGCCTCCAGAACTGTGAACAATACATTCCCATTATTTGCAAGCCACCGATTTATGGTGCTTTGTTATAGCAGCCAGAAGGGACTAAGAGACCATACACACACACACACACACACACACACACGCATGCATGCCCATGCACCCCCATTCCACTCTGGATACTTTCTCAAGGAGCAGAAGCCTAGAGCTCTCCACACGGGCAAGCTCAGATGCGCCCTAGTGGTGGCGGATACTTGTACCCCAGCATGCGGGGGCCTGAAACCGGGCAGATGTCGGACTCTGAAAAGGGGCCCAAGGAGCCATCAATCATTGACAAATTCCATCGATTCACATCTCCCTATTTATGTGCCCCGGTGCATTAACATCTCGAGACATTTGGTTGGAGGATGGATGAGAAAGAATTCCGTGATCAATTAAATTTGGGGTATGTACATATAATACTGCCGTCTTAGATTAACAAACTAAAAGCTCTGAGATGTTCTGAATCTATAAATCAATTTAATTTTGGGTTCATCCTTTTTCCAATTTGTCTGACCACAGAATGCTGTCTTCATGAAATACCTATGAAAAACTTGCAGAACCCATTTTGAAAAACTCCTAATTGGGCAGAACTAGAGTGATTACTAATCAAAAGAGGCAGAGGCAATAGAACGAACCATCTGCCAGGGGTCGGGAGACCTGGATTCTGGTCGAGACTCTTTCATTAATTAGCTGTGTGAGTTTGGGGCAATCATCTCCCTCTGGGCCTTAGTTTACTTGCCTATAAAATAAGGGGCTGAAATGAGATCATTCCGAAGGCCTCTTCTGGGTCTGATACACAATGATTTTTCTGATGTGTTCAGACTCACCTGTCAGTGGGCTGCTCTCCCACCACCTACCAGAGCTCACGCTGGCAGTTGCCAGGGTCTGCAGCGTGCCCTGGAATCTCGCCCAGGCCAGGATGTGTGTCGTGCTCCCTGAGGCCATTTGGATGGGACGACTGCCTGTGCGCTCTGGCCCGCCGTAGGTTGGTGGGAGCGCCAGGAACCCCGACCCCAGACCCTACCCTCTGTGCACGTCCTCAGGGTGAGCACTGGGGGAGGGAGCAGGAGCCCCGGCTCCTCTGCCCCTCGGGGTGTGAGTCTCGACGGGGAAAGAAGCCAGGTCCACACACGGACACATGTGACCAGGTGCAGCCGTGAGCGTCAGCAAGGCAGGTGTTCAGGGAGAGGCCAGAGGAGGCTTCCTGGGAGCTGGGTAATCACTGAGCCCCGTGTTGGGTGGGGGACTCGGCACAGCCTGAAAGGCTGTAGAACTCGGATACGGGAGGTGGAATGAGGATGGTCTGAGCACTGGCGGGGCAGGACTTGCACAAGGTGTGGCTGGGGGACAGGTGAGTCTCCCCACCGGCACGAGTGGCCAGAAAGAGCGGCAATCACATGGAAGCAGGCTGCAGACGGAAGGACGACAGAAGCCTGTGGACGCCAGTGTGGTCAGGCTCTAGGGCCATGGAGGTGATGGGTAGCCATTCTCCAGCAAAACAAAATAAACATAAAAGTTAATTAAAAATAACACTAAAAATAAAATAAAAATAATAAAGATACATAACGTAAAACAAAAGTAAACGTTTCTTCTAATTCTAGACGATCAACCAATGCCTCGGGTTCTGACGGAGGTGACCTGCCGTCGTGCGACCTGTGGGCTCAGTGGTGATGAACAGTGATGGAGCCTGTGGGGGGCACAGGAGTGGGGGCTTAGAGAAGGCAGCGGGAGGGAACATCTGCCCCACAGCAGGCAGCCGGACACTCCTGGGGGAGCTTTTCTTTGATTCCCATGAAATGGGAAACAGTGAGAGTAAGCAGGTGTGGAGGTAAATATTTAAGCAGTGATTGAAGGACCACACTTTCTGACATCTTCTCTTACGAGGGCTGCTGTAACATGCCAGGGGCCTGGATCAGAGGGTCTGGACCCACTCCCTTCTCCTGACTCGTGCTCCATCCTCTTAGGCGTCTGGATGGCCACGGGCATGCCGCCCACAAAGGCTGTTCTGCAGGGGCTATCTGCAGTCCGCTGGATTGAGTAAGCATCCTCCGTGTTAGGAAATATTTTCTTAGCCACCTTCACTTTGGTTCTTTATTCTTCCTTGCTGTGTGCCAGGTTTGGTCCTCAAATCTCCAACGTGTATCATGAGCATCCTCTCCCCCGTCTGTGTGCTGGCTGCGAAAGGCCCTTGGGGATGTCTGGTCTTGGTTGCTGGTCCACGGATTTGGGGATGACTGGAAACCCCTGGTTCAGGTCTTTGAGTGCAAACCCCAAAACACGGTTTTGGGGGGTCTGTTAGATGCTGGGTGGATGTGCTGTGCGTGTGTGTGTGTGTATGTGTGTGTGTGTCAGCTACGACACTGCGGTTTCCAAGTGAGAAGAACTCTAACGAGGACTGGTAGGAACAACAAGAGGGATGTACTGGCATCTGGAACTGGGAAGTCCAGAAGCAGGACAGACTTCAGAGTCACTGTGACGCTCTTGTTTCTGCTCCTTCGTTCTGTTTCTGGTGGCCTCAGCGTCATCCTGTGGCTGCCTCTTCCCTTGGAGAGGAGGATGGGGCCGACAAATCCTGGGGCCCCCCAGGAAGGGGGCAGAGGTTTTCTTCCCCAAAACCGCAGTGAGGGGGGGCGGAGAGAGAGTGAAAGGGACAGAGACAGAGGAGGGTTTCTGTCTTAGAAGAGTGAAAAATATCCTTTTATAGGAGCTCTATGAAAACCTCTTTTCTTATCTCATTGGCCCAGAATCAAACCCAAAGCCATTCCCGAGCCAATCACTGCAGCTGGGGGGCTGGGCTTTGCTGCTTGTCTTGCCAATCAGCGCCTCCCGCCAGTTGCTGGGGATTGGTACCTTCCCAGTATGCGGCTAGTACAAAATTAGGGAATCCTGCAGGGGACAACGAGGGAATTTTCAGTAAAAATAGGTTGCAATGGATGGTGGGGACTCCATCCAGAACTATCCATCGTCAGGATAACTCCATGTGGAATACCGTCCAATCAGCCACCATTTCTGGGGCGCCATTTGCACAGGCGACACTGTAACCGGCCCCGTGTATGTCCCTGGATCAGTTAGGACTGTTCTGGCTGCGAGGAGCAACTCAGAGTCCTGACTCCAGCTGTCGCAGACAGCAGGGCACACGTTATCTCCCACCCAGAGGGAGGGTGTCTCCTGGGGACGGCTGGCAGGCTGCTCAGAGGTCACCAGGGGTGCAGGTGCCCCGTCTCTCTTCTCCCCGTCCACGCCATCGATTTCATCCTGCAGTTACCGCCCTTCGTATATTCCAGGTGACTGCTTCAGTTCCACACGCGACAGTCCAGAGGAACAAGGAGCAGCCGTCTCTTGTGGTTCTCCCTTGGGGAAAGGACATCTTCCCCGAAGCACCACCTGGGGTGGGTCCTCAAAGCCGCCTGGGTCTGCGTGCTCTGCCGTGGATTGTCTCTGAACGCCCCATGCTCAGTGTCAGCCTTTCAGGTGACCATAGCCAAAGCCAAGAGGAGAAAATCAAAGGTTTGGGGGCTTCTCTCCCTCCTGTTGAGCCGTTTGGTCAACCTCACCCTCAACACTTTCTTTACTAACATAACCCGAGGATGGTCACTTTGCTCTGACCGTCGTCTTTGCAGAAAGGCCCCAGTATACAATCCCCTGTCCACAAAACAAAGGCTAAAAGCATATTTTCAGGACCTATTTTTAGTGCCGCCCAAGTCAGATGTTCCCTCCTTGCCTTCTGCAGTCTCTCGGGACTCTCAGATTTACTATTTAAATATTTATAACCCGTTACAATTATTTATTAAAGGTTTATGTTGTTATTAAATTCAGTGTGGAATATGCATTTCTTTCTCCAAAAATAACAGGACTTTCCATTAAACGACATGTGTTAATGACACAGTAAATCGTCTCTTAAAGCGATAGAGAAAGTTTTCCTCTCCTTTAACACCCTGAGTAGCCTTATTTAAAAGTAGGGGCCCCACGTCACTGGGAAATGCATTGTCACTGACTCCTCAGATGTCATGCTAGGAGGATTTAGGAAATTTTTGCTGCTTACACCAAAGAGAAATTTTACCCCCAGAAATCATGATCTAGTCAAAAGCAACAGAGGCCCTGGTGACTGGTAGTGCTTCCTTTTTCCCACCACCAGTGTGCGTGCACAAGTGCACTTGTGTACAACTTTGTGCGTGCAGAACCGCTAGTCCAGCTCAGAAGGGCCCTGGGTCTGGTGTGAGTGTTCTGAATGAGGCCAATCAGACTGGCTTCAGTTTCTCAGAGGAGAGCGGAGATTTGGCCCCGAGAGACGGTCGAGGGTTGTGGAATGAGCACCAGCCCTTCCCTTGGCCGGGGTAGTTCCACATCTAGACATCTGCCCCCAAGGAAATGGTCAGAATGGCTGGTAACAAATTGTGTGCAGAAATGCTCAAAGCTGCAGAGGAAACGGCAACAACAACAACAAAATTAAAAACATCTAAAGAGCCACCACTAATAGATTGGCCAAATAAATGATGACATGGGATGGATTTTAAAGCTACCTGCCGGTGACTTTAATGATATATGTAATGAACATAACTTTGAGGTCAGTGGAAAAGAATATTCCTCCCTCAATCTCTCTCTCTCTCTCTCTCTCACACACACACATGCACACACACAAACATATACACACAGAGAGAAGGTGGAGAGAAATAAACCTGTGGGTTAATACCAGTTGGCAGATGGTGGGATTAGAAGTGGTGTCTTTTTAAAATTTCACTTTAATTCTGTATTCTCCAAGTTCTCAAAAATAAACATTAACAGGAAAAAAAATTTTGCTTCATTTGTTTTCATTGTTAAAGACCATTTTAAAGTTGGCTGTTCTTTAAAGAAGGCTCATGAGTCCAGGAGCCCAAGAGACCAGGACACCAGGTCCGGCTTCTCCACCAATAGATGCTGTGACTTGGAGAAACCCCATCCCTTCCTTGTGGATCTGCTTCTCCTGGCACCTGGGGACCCTGATAACTTGGCTTTCCTGATGTCCAGGGTGGTTGCGAGCAGCCTGTGAAACACCACACGGGGAAATGAAAATGAAAAAACGAAACGTTGCAAGATCACCCTTCTGGCAGGAAGAATCTGATAAACACCAATGGGCCTGGATCTAACCCGGCTGTCCCCTTGTTCCCCGTAGGTCTCGAGGCACCCAAGGCCACCACGGGCCATGGCACTTTGCAGGGGAACGGCCCCACCTTTGCAAGAAGAAAAGAGACACCCCTCGGGTTCCATAGTCATTGAGGATTTAACGCTGTGTGTAGACCCCACGTACTGTTTTGTTTGTGGTTGGAATTGGAGGGTTTCCCTCCCCAGGCTGTCGTAGGCGGCAACACCGGAGCACCCTCATCAACAACGTGAGCCCTGGAAGAGAGCTGCTGGAATTTCCAACAAGTGGCCATCTTTGCCCTTCCGCCTACCCCAGATGGGGGTTCCCAAGTTACTGTTGGGAATGTAAATCCTACCAAATGACAAACGATGCCTCCTTCTGCCTGCTGCCCGGGGCTGTTCCGCCGGTGCCCTGGGGCACAGGCATCATTTGCCGCGCTGGGGTGAGGAATCTTCCTCTGCATTCTCTAGGAGCCTAGCGTAGTAAAACACCCTCCCGTGACCTCTCCACACCTGTGCAGGCAGGCAGGCGGCCACCTGCTTTTTCCAAAAATGTTTGCCTGTAGGGAGACTGCCCAAGGCCTGTGTAAATTCGGAAATTTCTGGGGCTTGGCTTAAAAGACCCAGAGGGTCTGGAAGGCGCAGAGCGATTTCACCGCGGCATCTGCACACGCCGGTATGGCTGTCGGTCCATTTCTCCCACTCAGAGCATCAGGGCACCTACTAAATAATTGGAGTATTAGTAACAGTTTCTTTCCCCTCCTGCGGGCAACTCCCAAAGGTCTGCCGTTTTTCTTTGCAGGAACGGTTGGTATTAAATGCATTGGGTGTCCGTGCGGCGGTGAGGTGGTTAATTTTGACTGAATATTATGCTATATAACCACTTGGCATTTAACTTGAAAAATGGCTTTCTGCTTCACCTGTCAGCATACCCAGTTCTCATCAAATAAGTGAGTGAGAAAAATTTTTAAATTTCAATTTCCTGATGCTATTAGACACTACTTCTTCCATACTTAAACAGTTTAGCAGTGCATGTACGGTTTTTGGTATTCAGGCCATGCCTCAGACTACATGCTATTACAATCGCTTTTTTGTTTAAAGGGTAAAGAGATGCATGGGTCTTTATCTTGAGGTTAGGAAAATGTATTGCAGGAACACGGCCAATCGGGTTCTGAATAACTTTGAAACATGGTACCGTCACCCCGATGTCGTACAAGGAATCCCAAGGCGTGCTGTCGAGGATTTGAGCATGTCAGAAGAGAGCCTTAGAGATGAAGTGTGTGTAGAGTAATCTTGCATGGTACTTCAGGGGGAAATTGATCACTCGCGTTAGCATTAATCTATTTTTACTGTTTCTTTTGTCAATTATAATTCAGTAAACCATACCGGAGACTTACACTCATGAACTCTCTATGTTTAAGATTAAAACCCCAGGCTGGCCCACTTACGTGAATGAGAGATCTCCCACCGTTCGTAGTTCAAACAGCTTGATTAGCGTCGCCTTAGTTTGTGTATACATCTCTAAAATGAAAAGCCGGCGGAGGGAAGAGGACGCTGCTTGGTTTCTGTGTCTCAGAACCACTTTCTAACAACTCCCTATTTTTAAGGTGGATGTGTGGTGAGTAAGACAGGGAATGTGCCTTGTTGGTTTCAGCAGGGGTCAGCCAACCATGACCCGCTGGCCAAAACTCCGTCTGCCACCAGCCTGGCCTGTTTGCCGTAGATAAAGTTGTATTGGGACAGAGCCACACACGTGTGTTTACTATGATCCCTGGCTGCTTTCAGCCCGCAGGGTTGCATAGTCCTAGAAATACCCTCTGGCTTACAAACCCCAAAATATTTATCATCGGCCCTTTGCAGAAAATGTCTGTTACCCTGCAATGTAGAGTCTCGAACTTTCATTTTCTTCCCTCTTTGTTTCTGGGTCTAATTTGTCCATATCCTTATGGGAGATGTTCCCAGAAAGAATGAACAGCTCAAGAAGTTATGGACTCGTGAAGAGGATTTATTTTTCACATAGGTCAAATGGCGGCATGAGGAATAATTCCACTTTATGGATGAGAAAACTGAGGCTTAGGGGAGTCAAGTGAGGTGTTACAGACCATGTAGCTGGGAGGAGAAACACAAACTCCGTGCTGCGCAGGAGCAGGGGGAATTAAATAAGTTAGCACATGCGAATTGAGCAAATGTTCCCAGCAGATAGCAAATTTGCCATCCTTGTTAAGTGTGAGCATTCCCGTGATTTTTATTTTCCCAAGCCCCTCACCCGGCGCACCAGCAGGTCGGGAGGAGGGGACGCCCGCCGGCCGCCGTCAGCCCGTGCCAGCGGCGGGCAGACGCCCAGGCCCCTCGGCCCACGCGGGGCTGCGCGTCTCCATCGGAAACGGGAACCAGATTTCCCCGTAATGGGCTCCACATTTTGGCCGAGCGGCCTCAGATGTCCGGCCAGTAGGAAAGCCGTGTCTTTCCTGCACAATTTCAGTCCAAAGAATCTGTGGCTCTCTCCCCCGGAGGCCCGCGGCACGGGGGGAGGGAGGGCTTGGGATCGATAAATGGATCGCACACCTTCAGGGCTCTGCCATTTGTCATCTCCGACCGCACGGGCGTCCTGAGCTTTCACTGCCCGCTGCCACGTGTTTCCATGGTCTCCTGGTATCCGCCACTTTGACCCCCTTGAAATATTGTTCCGAGTTCTTGGAGGCTGGGTGATGGGAGACGGGGCGGGGGGGAGCCAGCAGGATGTGTAGAGAGGGAGCACGTCCAAAAAGGCCAGCTCCCTGGCTGGGGTCAGATGCCAGCTGCCAATGTTATCCTAGGCCCTCCGAGGTCACCCAGGTAGCTGGAACCCCTCCTCGGCTTCCAGGTAAGCAGGTGGCTGCTGCGGAGGGAGAACAGCCCTCCACGTAGGTCGCCCCACGCCAGTCCTGAGGCACTGAGGAGGAAGGGGTGAGAATGAACCAAGATACTCAACGTCTGGTCTCCAGGGTGAGACGCAAGCTCAGCAGCTCGTCCTGGAGGGTCACCGATCATCTGCTCCAGTGACACCCCGTGGGTGCCCATGGCGTGTCTGGGGGGACACGGGGGCCCTGGCAGCCCCTGCTCCAAGGAGCTCTGGCTACCCCCGCCCCCGTCATCAGCCCAAGCTTGGTTTAGTACAGGAAACTAGTTATGAAGGTGTCAGAAGAGTAAACTAGAGACAGCGGTTGTGGGAGTCCCCCCACCCAGGGCTGGAGGGGCGGCAGGAAGAGGTGTGTTTCAGGATCCCGGGATCTGGGGCTGTTCCCGCAAGCCGGGAGCACGGAGGAAGGGGCTGCCCGGGGGCTGTGGGGCCACCGAGGAGACGCATCCACGGGCAGGTGGGCCACCCCTCCACGACTAACCCAGGCTCTCGGGGACACTGCACATGGTCATCTGGGCTCACTCCCTAAAGCCCCTTCTTGCCCCGGGACCACAGGGCAGGAGGAAAGTTCCAACCAGGAAGAAAGTCCCTGCTTGGACGGGCTGGGACTGTCAAGAGGACAGGTGGTTTCCCAAGTGCGAGGGAGGCTCGGGCTCTGGAGGGGGTTTGCTCCAAGGCTGCTGAGAGCTCGCTTGAGAACGTGGGTCTCAGCTCCTTCCCCTGCCCCAGGGGACAGCTGGGTCCCCTGGAAGGGGTTAGGAAGCGATGTTACCATAGGGAAAGCTTTCAAAGCTTGTCACTTAGAAGACTGACCTTTATGGAAAAGATACGGCCTAAGGCAGCTCAGGGGGTCACACACGGGGCCTGGGGGCCACCAGTGACAACCAGGGCTGGGGGCTGGGGCGTGCAGTGTGAGAGTGTGTGTGTGTGTGTGTGTGTGTGTGTGAGAATGGTGCCTGGGTGGGGAGCGAAACTACACGCACAGACAGTCTTCAGACGCTGCTTCTGCAGCCAGCAAAATGCCCACTGCAGACGGCGAGCCCATCGCGCTGGCCAGGCTGGCAGGGCCTCCCCGCCTGGTCTCAGGGGTCCCCACAGCCAACGCCCCCCGGCCCACTCACCCCGCCGGCCACGAGAGCCTCTGGCCGTGAGCTGGTTTGTGGACAAGCCTCAAGGTCCGCGGGTGTCACGGTCCCCGGTGACGGATGGCCCGTGCCACACCTCGCGCTTTCCGTTGCGTGCTGACGTCCTGTCCTTCATATCTTTCTTTAATCGCGAGAGAGTAATTGCAGATATTTAAACACCCGAGTTTCCTGCAGGAATTTCTATACTGGGTTTTATAGGCCTTTTATAACAGAACAAATCACAGTTTGGATGAAATTCTGGGAATTCTCTTGTAGGATAATCGCGCTCAGATTGCCTTCCTACCGCGAGCTTAATGTGGCTGTCCAAGTCTGGGATTTACTGGGGAGCCAATTTGTTTGAAGAAATTAACAAAACCAATACCTAAGTACCGCACTTAAAGTTTTTTATTCATTTTGGTGAAAGGGGGGAAAAACACCCAACATTCTGCTCCTCACAAAACAGCTCTTGGAAATCATTTTTATGAAATTGAATCCCTCTCCCCGAACGATTCCCGTATGCTAAGTGGGCGCAGCCTGGCCTTGCGGCAGACGCCCTCTCTCGCTCGTCTGATAACCGGCTCAACTCGCCTGACCCAAAGGTCTCATTGCACTATCTTCATACTTTTTTATTTTATTTATTTATGTTTTTTTACAGAAATGCAGGAAGCCGCACTGACGAGAGAGAACTCTCCGATGGGCAAAGCTGTGGGAGGACTATGAGATTTAGACACAGAAAAGGAGGCTGTATCCCCCATACTCCACGTATACACAAATTAGAAAAATTTTTTTAATTTTTTATTTTCAAAATGTGGCCTGGAAATGAGAAAAGGGAAGGGAGGAGGATGAGCTTTCACGGCGCTGGGTGTGTGGAAACCTCCTTGCAAAGCAATGGCGTTTCCTCCTGGGGGAGCCCGGCTGCCCTTGCTGGGCACAGGGGGGCTCTGTGCTCCCCTCCACCGGCTTGGCTGCCTGGGAAACAAACTTGCGTACACACCTCTTCTTCCCGTGGCTGCAGCTGCAAAGCCACTGGAGGGACCTCTCCACTGCCTTCCCTTTGGGGGTTCCCCGCCTGCAGGGGTCACGAGTGTGCACCGGGAGAGGGAGGCTCAGAGCCCTCGCGTCTCTCTGCTGTGTGCGCTGACCCCGGTGGGTGTGCGTGGGCTGAAGGGGTGGGGGGGGTGGTCCTGGGATCCCACCTCCCCAAAGGGCTTTGTGACTCTGAGATGCCGTCTTAGGCTGCTGCAGAGTGAGGAGCCTTTGTGGGAGGCGGGGACCACTGAGGGGACCACTGAGGGGCTCACGCCCTTTGGGCTCCTCGCCCAGCCCAGCCCAGGGCCGCACACCGAGGACAGCCACGAGGCTGCGGAAGAAGCTGGCGGCCAGTGGCTCCTCTGGTGGACATCTGTGCAGAGGAGGGAGAGAGAGGAACCGACGTGTTCAGCAAGCAGTGCTCAGAGCACACCCCCTGCCTGGGCACGGAGCAGCGCCCTCTGGGGGAGGCAACTAAGTCAGACGTTGCTGCCCTGCCGACCACACCTGGGCCTGCCTCACGCCAGTCCAAGACCTGCAGGGCTTGACTTGCTCTCTCTAGGCAAGGACATTCCCTGAGCCTCCCGAACATGAGTGCACCAGGGGACAAAGTTGCCACATTTCTCTCATGCTCCAGCCCCAGGCAAGGCATTTCCTGGGCAGAGCAGCCCCCGTGGCCCTGTCCAGGGCTCCCCTCCTCCCGCCCGGCTCCCGGGCTCTAGTCCCTGCATGCATGTGTGCTCTACTTTCTGCACTCTCTGCTGCTGGGCTCCCTGCAGGCTCCACCTGCCCGGGCCCCACCTGCCAGGGCCCCACCTGCCAGGTCCCTCCTGCCAGGACCCACCTGCCTGGACCCTCACAGATCTTGGCCACTCGCTGGGGATGCTCTTGGAGCCAGCACGGAGCCCTGCAGATGGTGGACCCCGTCCTGGGTGTCCCAAACTCGTGGTTGGCTTTTCCACGTGGCGACCCAGAGGGTGCCAGGAGTCAGTGCCAGGCCTGCGGTTTGGGTTGAGGTCCTGGGCTGCTCTGGGGACAGCACGGCTGGCTCTGAGGGAGCTTTGCCTGGTGGCGCCTCCTTCACGCCTGCGACTCAGGTCTGCCCTGTGGGCGGTGGCTGCACCAGGTGGTCCAGGCTCCTGGCCTACTGAGCGCCTTCCCTGAGGTTCCAGACTGGAGGCTAGAACCGTGCAGGCATCAAACCATGCAGGTGGTGGTGAGATGAGTGGCAGAGCAGTGGTGCCCGCCACACGGGCACGCGGCCAGCGCCAGCCTGTGCCTCAGAATGGCCATCTCTCCCGTGGGCCGCTCCCTAGTGCCCCCTGCTGGCCGGGGGCTCACATGGCTGGCTCTGAGCCGCAGGGACCTCCCTGGACAGGTGTGCAGGCTCCTCACCAAACCACATGGCTGCCCCGCTACAGGGACACTGTCTCCAGCCCCCCTGTCTTTCCCATCACTCCACAATGCTGAATTGAGCACCTGCTGTGTACCTGCCCCAGGCTGGGAGCTGGGGATACAGCAGAGTCCTGACCGAGTCCCCGTTCTCTTGGAGGATGAAGCTCAGAAGGGGCCACAGACCACCCAGACAAAGGCAAACCCAGGTAATTTTAGACAGTGAGAGGGGCCACGAATGCAATAAAACAGGGTGACAGGCGCTGGCTGTGGGGGTGCGGGTGTCACCGTTAGATGCTGTAGTCAGGGAGATGCTCTCTGAGCAGGAGACACTTAAACAGTGGCAGCTAAGCGCTGGGGCAGCCGCCACGCGAGGACATGAGGAAGGAGGGCGGGGAGCGGGCTGAGTGTGGCTACCGCGGCCGGGCGCAGAGGACCAGGCAGGAGCCCCCGGGCGCTGGACCCCGCCGGATCCCGGGGCGCGGAGGCTGGTTGCAGGCTGAGTAGCCCTGATCCGCTCTCCGCCGAAGTGAGCCCGCCACAGCGTGGAAACACGCACTTGGCACGGACCCGTGCCAGCAGGGATCAGGGGAACGTGGTTTTCTCGAAAGAATAAGTTTTTAATTAACAGGTTTTGTTTACCACCGCCAAGTTCTCGTGCTCACACAGTCTCATTTAAGAGCATTTTAAATTATCAGCTTTTATTATCACCAGAAAGTCTCCCTGGCAGGGGCACTTTCCTGCTGTTCTGCACTGCGGCCTGGGTGAGCTGGGGGAGGAGAGACCAGGAGCTGTGTCCCCTGCAGGCCGGACCCCAGGTCTCCGGGGGAGACATGACCAACGGGCCCCAGGACGTCCCTTGCAGATGGCCACACGCAGCCCTGTCCCCTCCCCTGTGCTCTCTCGCTGCAGACAGCGGGCAGGAGGTGGTCACCTTTTCGGATGTGGTTTGCCAAAGCAGCGTCTGAATTAAATCTCACCGGTTACGTCCTACCAGGGGCCTCTGGTCCCCAGCTCGCCGGGGCTGGACAGGAAACACTGTGGGCCTTTGCGCCCCGGCTAATTCCATTGTGTGGCTTCCAACGTCACTCTATCTAAATCCCCGTCAGAAAGCCCTTAAGGACAGCCAGTTTTATTTACCGTCAATGTAACCGCTCCTTCGGCTAATGCCGGCCTGGGCACCGCCGGGGAAGGCCGCGCGCTCGGGGTGCTGGATGGCCACCCCGCTCAGGGTGCTCGGGGAACAAAGAACGCCGCCTCCCCTCCCTGGCATATGTGCATACTAAAAAATTTACTGAGCCCATTTGAACGTCCTTCGACTAATGGGAGGATTTTAAGACCTTTCTAAGTATGGTGTAATAAATCCTGCTTTGTATTTCACCCAAACATACAAAATGAAAATGCCTTTGACAGAGAGCCGAGAACGGCCTGCCCGGCCCAGACCTTCGGACGCAGAGGCTCACTGCCCAGGCACGTCAACAGCAGCAGAGACGCTCTGTAGCAATCAGCCCCTAATAAGCCCCTAACTCGGTTTCTGCATTATCCCTAAGGGACAGAGAATACACAGCTTTTTTTTTTTTTTTTAAATATCAAGAAAACATCATTTGCTCTAAAATGTCCCTAAAAGCAGGTCTAAATTGCCAATAAAGGCCAGGTAATTGTATCAGCATGGATCAGAAAGCATTTCCCGGGCCTGGTGAAAGAGTTTGCAGGGCTGAGGACTAGGAGGGCTCTGCAGATCGCTCCACACAGCGGGGGCAGCCCGCGCAGGGGTGGGGGGCGCAGGGCGAGATTTTTCAACCCAACCCTGCAATTTCCCTTTTAAAGCCAAACACCTCTCGACCCCCAGCCTCCCTCGTTTTGTTCTCATTTGTTCAACTTGATTTCTGCTGAGAAGTTGTCTGGAAGCTCAGGTTAAATCGGAGAAACTTTCTGGCTGTTTGTTTTGGAGAAGCAGACCTTTCTCGTTGCCCCTTCTTAAGCCGCTGGGTTTGAATTACTTAATTATTCTCTCCTTTCTCTCCTTGTCCAGGGTAATGATGTGTGGATAGAAAAGGAAACTGCCTGGGTGGCTTGTCTTCTTAACAACATGACCAGCCTCACCCTCTACCTTGGAGCTCCATAATCACTCGACTAGCAAACACATAGACAGTATAAATATTTAAGAAAAAGTAAATTCTATTAAGCCACCGTGTGATAGATGCAGTGGTAGGTACTTATCTTTGAAATATTAAACTCTAGACATTTATATCCATACAAAAAAGAGTTTCCTGCCATTTGATGAGAATTATGTGCCTGGCACTAATAAAATATTAAACTCCAATTTAAAAGATAAGTATCTTATCCACTTTTTTCATAATAAAACATTTTACGGTGCTCAGGGAAGCCAATATGCGTCAGAATTTCCATACAATACTGTATTTACAAACTTTCATGAAAGTTTTGTGTCTGCATTTATCAGTGGCTGGTTTTACACCAGCACCCTGATTTTTCTCCCTAATGATACGGTGCATTTCAATAATGCATGACGGAGGTGTACAAACAGCCTTTGTGTTTGTGCATGGTAATTCCGTAATTTCGGTCGGTGGCTGTCCCTTGCCAGTCAATTAAGTGGAGGTGGTCACTAAGATTGCATTATCCTTTTTGGTCCCCATTATATAAATTAATGTCAAACCGAGGCAATGTTTCATGTTTAAAATAACAGATACAAGTGTTAAAAATTATAGCCTGCAGTTTTCCTATTTGACAATGCATTATTTTTCGGCTGCAAATGTCAGCTGCTAACCCCTGCCAAGAATAGTGTGGAGAGGACAAGGCGTAATAAGTGTTAGTTATCAAATTTAGTGTCTTTTGAAATTTGCCCAGTGTTGCCAGGGTGGGGGAGGGGAAACAGCCGACGCACGTGTGGGTTTCTGGAAGATCGATGTTCAGAGCCCCACGGGTTAGCAAAGCAACGGCTGCCGCAGACCACAGCGTCCAGGTGCTCGCAAAGGCGCCGAAAGGCCACGCTTGGGTACGTCCCAAGTGTTTCTTGAGCTGGGGGTAGTTCAGAGATTAGGACCCTTAAGATGTGCGTGACTTTCCTGAAGAGCACAACTTTCAAACGGCCTCACCTAATTTGCCCTGGACGCATGAGCCCCGGTCTTTGCATTAGCACACAGTGTCAAACGCCACCAATGTGAACTCTCACCTTTGGCTTGGATGTTGCTGAGCTAGGCTTTGGCCATCGACGGAATGTTCCTGATACCCAGGATCACACTGTAGTCTTTGATGACGGCGGGAGTCACACAGGGCAGCTCCCCCGTCCCCGTGGAGATCAGCTTTGACAAAAGGGTCTCTGTTAACCACCTTCCCCCTTCCCTCTTTGTTCTGGTAGATGCCAAAAGGCAGTTCTGCCCTGAGAAACGCAATTACTCAAGAGGATGATTGGAGGTAAAAGCTAGGAGAGGTAAACAGCACGATGCTCTAAAATAAGCCAAAACCGCAGTGGGGCGAAGGCCCCGTATCTCCCTCCACCTTCCGGTTGGGGCTTGAGGCGCGAAAGGCTCGTCCCAGACTGTGACTGTGGGCTCCCGAACACGCCAAACACTGAGCTTGCGTGACGCAGGCAGAGCAGGACTCGCTACGTGTTTCTAACAACCAGAGACGTTTCCGGTCCCCAGAGTGATGTCAGGTACCCTGAGCAGCGTCGTCCCCCAGAGGAGACCTTTGGTCCTTGTGAACCCAGGTCTCCGGTGGGGCGTGTCGCCTGTCAGTAGAGGGGTCCCTGCCCTTCTGCGGGACCAGCTTGCTCAGTCGCGGCCAAATTGTCCCATGAACACCCCGGATGCAACGCCGCAGAGCAAAGCGCTGCCGCATCAGGACAGAGAGAGCAGAGGTGTCCGTCCACAGAGAGTTTTAAAGTATCAAACACCTTGCAGCCAAAAGGACGGCAGACTGTGGCAAGTCTTCCTTCCACTGGGTGTGTGTCCCGATGTAGCAGATACAAACATGCTTTATTTTACTCCGAGAATGTTAGCCCAGACGGTCACTTCTGCGGATGTGAGGGACCATTGCTAACAGGGACCAGTGACTGTCGCCTTGTTCGGCCACCGGGACCAGCTCATTTCTGAACGAGAACTCGTGCCTTCTCCAGGAGCGGAGCAGCGGCAGTTCCTTATTCCTGTAAATTGCCGTGGAAACAATGGGCTGCACTTATCATCACGTTTGAAAAGCATCCACTAATTACACTCAGAATAAACTGCACTTAATGCCTATGATATCTATTATGAGCCAATCAGGGTGAGGCCCCAGCCACACCGATCCCTTCGTCTTCCAATATTTGGAAGAAATAATTGCTGTGTGAAGAATTCCTTAAAAGCCTGGCCTGCTGGGGTCCTCTCAGCAGCTGTCTCGCGGGCTTTGGTCGGAGGGGGATGGTGCAGCCCAGACTGCCTTATTATGGGCTGGGGGGGATGGGTGCAACACAGCACGGTCCTGCCTCAGCTGCTCACTCGCTGTGAGGTTTCAGGGGAGTCTCCTCACCTCTCTGAGCCACTGTTTCCTTTTTCATAAAATGCGGAAAAGAATAAAACTGAGGTCGTAGGGCTACTAGGAGGATTAAATATGTCAATACATTTATAGCATATAAACCGTTTCGGGGCAGGCACGGCGGCTCATGCCTGTAATCCCAGCACTTTGGGAGGCCGAGGTGGGAGGATTGCTCGAGACCAGGAATTCAAGATCAGCCTGGGCAACAGAGTGAGACCTACAAAAAAAATAAAGAAGTTGGCTGGGCGTGGTGGCGCGTGCCTGCAGTCCCAGCTACTCGGGAGGCTGAGGCAGGAGGATCACTTGAGCCCAGGAGTTTGAGGCTGTGGTGAGCTATGATGACACCACTGCACTCCAGCCCAGGCAAAAGAGCGAGACCCTGTCTCAGGTAAATAAATAAGTATATATGTAAACAAACAAACATAAACAGTTTCAGTGTGTTATTTAGCGGTTGCAGAAGGCTTAGTCCTGGAAAGTTTGCCCGAATGGCCCCTTGCAGGGGTGGCATGGTCAGGCTAAGGCAGTGCTGTCTGGGGTGCGGGTGGGGATGGGGGCCGGTGTCTGCTCGGACCCTGCAAGTTGAAGTTGGTCCACCCGGGGGCTGCCGTGGCGTCCCCTGGGAGACTTTGGCAGGTTCGGTTCCGTCTGAGTCTGCAGTCCGTTCGTGCCAGAGACCTGCGTCCTGTGCTGGGCTGCTTCACCTCTGAGACCTGTGAGGCTGGAATCAGAACGCTGATCCCGGCCTTGTCGGAGACTTAAGGAAGCAAATCACATAAAAAGGCGTGTTGGAAAGTGAGCTGCCTGAAACAGGAGATATTGGTAACAGTAACACTATGCTACTAAAGACACGGCCCTAATTTATTAGCTCTACAGTGCCCACTCTTTCCTCTGCAGCCCCTCCTTAGATGAGACCCGGCCCCAGGCTCCCTCTGACCCTTCCCCTGTCTCTTATGGGCCCAGGCTCAAGTTCAAGCTCCTTGGCTTCATTCTTCCACCCCTCACTAGCTCTCCAGCTTCACCTCTATTAACTCACCCTTTCTCTTCTTGCTCCAGCTAGGTGGAATCTTTTGTAGTTTCTGGAATATGCCACATTCTCCCTTCTCTCCAATCTTTGCAGGGCGCTGAGCAGTTATAGGCAAGGACTCTAGACTCTTGCCCAAGACTCAAACTCTTGCCCATCACTGAGAAGCTGTGTGACTTTGGGCAGGTTATTTAACCTCTCTGAACCTTAGTTTTTCCATCAATAATATGGGGTATCTATTTCATAGAGGTGTAATGAGGATTAGTTAAAATCTAAAAAACACTAGGGGCCTTGGAGGACTTTGTTCTCACTAAATGTGGCTTAGGAAAGGGCAGGGTGACTTCTGGGCAAGTTTTGGACGTTAGACTCTTGAGATGGGAGAGGCCACTCCCATTTCTACATGTGGGCTATAGAAGGTTCAAGCCGCCCCTTCCCCAGCAAACCTCTTCAGTTTTCCACCCCACAGCAATCCATCCTTTCCCCAGACTCTTCTCCCCCTGAGACATGCTCTAGCTTTGCGTCAGTCACTGTTTGGTTGTGACCTGGAACCGTTCCCGTCTGTGTCTGCCAACTGGTCAGATTCATAAAGAAGGGGGTCTTGTCCCAGCTCTTCCCCATGACCTGGGCTGGGCCACAGTGAACTCTTGCCATGGACTGGATGACACACCAAACGCCTGCCACGCCCACCTCTGTCCTCGGGGCCGCACACACAGGGCCAGCCCCACCGGGGACTCATAGTCCCTCTGCCCATGTCAGCCTGATGTCTGGCCGGGTAATTACTGACAAGGCCAGAGGGAGACAGAGAAAGAGACAGGGAGGGGAAGGGCTGGGCCAGGCCTGGCTGCAGACTCTTGCTCCTGCCGGGAGCCCACCCGGAGCTCCCCACGTGGTCCTGCCTCCCGGGATGGGATCCCATTAGCTCCTCAAGAAGGCAGAGAAGCCCAAGGCCAAACTGGTCAATTGAAATCACCGTATCTTTTAAATCACCAATATGTCATCATTGTTTTTATTCCGAAATCCGACTGCAGAGCGGCTTTGAGCACTGCTCTGTTCTTGCTGTCGTGCTCCTTTTGTCTGGGAAAGAAATGAAGTGGAGAGAAGTATAGTTCTCTCTTGATGGCTCCTAATTAAGAAAAGTGACTTAGGAGAAGAAAAAATGAAGAAGAGGAAGAAGAAGAAAAAGAAGAGGAGAGAGAAATGGAGGAGGAAGGGGAGGAGGAGGAAGAGAGAAAGAGGAGGAAGAAGAGAAGAAATAAGAGGAAGAAGAAGAGAAAAGAGATTAAAGAGAAGGAAGGAAGGGAGGGAGGCAGGAAGGAAGGAAGAGGGAGGGAGAGAAGGAAAGAGAGAGAGAGAGAGCAAGGAAGGAAGGAAGGAAAGAAAGGGAAAGGTGCTGAGGTCTCTGTCGGGCTCTCCCGGCCCCTGCGTGGACGGAGAAGAGCTCAGCCAACTTTCTTCCATCCAACTTGCGGTTGATCTCATGGAAAACGCGACCCCCTCCAAGCTGAAGTCCGTTCTGCGTGTCAGGGCGGGCGGGTGGCCTGTCTGGGACTTGGGGTGAAGTTCCGCAGGTGCTTCTCGGGCGTGTTCGCAGCAGACTCCCAGCCAGGGGCGAGCGCGCCACACGCTCCCTTCTGGGGAAGGCAGATTCGCACGCGCATCAAGGCCACTTTGTCAGAGCACACAGGGGATGACACGTCGCGCTGACAGTTCCCCGGGTGGCGGGTAACGCCACGCAAAGCACACACCGGAGAGGGAAGCAGGAGGAGGAACAGCGTTAAGGGCCGGCGTGTGAGCGGCGCGGCGTCTGCAGGGAGGCAGCGTGGACTGGAGTGTTCCACGCACTTCCCGGCTCCGCGTGAGCCAGGTGGCCACAGGTGCTCCCGACGGCCTGAGACCCCGTGGGGCGGCCGGGCCCAGCGCCTTGGATGCCGCGTCACCCTCTGGCTGGGGGACAGCGAGCACACTGCCTGGGGTGCCCGATGTCGGGCCTCCGAGCACTTCACCGTCTCAGCTCCTCGCGGGGGGGTCTGCATGTTCGGACGTTCTGCCCATGTGACCAGAGCACCTGAGTCAGGGGCAGCCAGGAGTGACACAGTGTCACATGGGGGCCCGAGAGGCTCCGGCCAACCAAGCCTCCAGGCATCTGCCTTGCCGGAGTCTGACTGCGGGGACAGACAGAGGGTTCTGGCGGGAGAGCAGGCCAGGCTCGCAACCAGGAAGCCTTTCTCTGCTGGGCTTTCGGTGAACACCTAGGGGCTCTCAGAACGGCCTGCGTCTCCAGGGCCCCAGGTATTTATTGTGATCTTTTGTCTTATTCTCAGTAAACATTTTCTTTCACATGAATATTTTTCTTAAAGAGGGTTCCCCAAATTATGAAACCCTCAAGAGCCACAGATCACGGATCGGATCTGCCCTTTGCAAGCACCTTTCTGTTAATTCGGTTCTCGATACAAATATCACCTTTCTGAAGAGGCCTTTTGCAATATTGCTCCCAGAGCCGAGTCAGCCTGTACGTTCCCCGGGTTTGTAGAACTTATCTGCTCTCAAAACCGCCCAGTTCATTCATTCGGGTATGTTGGTTGTTCATCTGTTTCACGTCTAGACTGTCGAGGACCAGGGGGGCCTGGCCTCACTCACCTGTGTCTCACCTGCACCAGCTCGCAGCAGGTGCGCAGCGATGGCGGCTGGGAGAGCAAACGGTGGCCACGTCTGCCCGCGGCTTTCCTGCCTCCGAACACACCCTTTGCTTCTCTGGAATCCCAAGCTTTGTTGTGAGACACCAAGGGCTTCCCTGGATGTATGAAATCGTTCAACCTCTGCTGTCTATGCTCCAGGAACCGGGCTAGGTTCAGGGCTCTGCAAAGAACAAGACAGGCGCAGTCCCTGGCTCTACGGAGAGTGCGATTTGTAGAACACAAGGACATTTAGCAGAAAAATCATACAGTTGTTTAACGGGAGTTGTGATGGGCAATTTGAAGGCTGATACCAGAGAGGAGCATCGTCGGTGGTTCTGCGGAGAAACAGCAGCGGGTTCCAAGGCCCCGTTCACACGCAGCACAGCTCCTGGTGCTGTACGTTTGGGGGCAACACCAGCAGGGAGGCTGAGTCCTGCCTTGTCCTTGTCCTGAGTCCTGAGGTGGGCACACTCAGAGGGTCACTATGCCCCGTGGCCTCCCTGACAGCCTTGGCCTCTCCCTGCCCCTAGAGCTGGCATAGGGAGGGGCATTTCCTGCCACCCCCGCCCAGCGCACACACCTCTGAGTCCAAGGTCTCTGAGCCCCCAACTCTGGCAGCTGCGTTACCGGATGAGGCGCCTTCTTCTCTCGTTTGCCAGCCAAGAGATTGCATCTGGTAGTTATGGGGAGCGGGGTGCACAGAGAGGGGGGTGCCAGGTGTGGAGCAACCTTTCCTGATAGAAACCTTGGCACAGCCGTGGGTAGGGTCTTCACACCAGCAACATCTGGGAAACTCAAGTTGAAAAATCAAACAAAGGCCAACCCCAAGAACCTTCCCTTCTGATTACGTTTCTGTGTAATCAATGCATTTGTTCTGTTCAAAGGACGGGGCCAGCCACGTGGGCTACCTCGTTTCAGGAGTCTGTGGACGAGGCATCATGGGAAACCTCACGCACGGATTCGCCACCTGTGTTTTCCCAAAGCCATCGGCGGCCTGGGGAGGGGCAGCTTGGCCCCCTGGGTGTGGTCTATGTGCTCATCAGGGCGGTGGCGGAGGGTTATGTCCGTGACCTGGGGTGGATGCTGGGGTGCTGCAGTGGGCGTGCACCGGCCAGGCCCCCGCTGGGGAGCAGACGATGCAATTTGGTGGGGGGCGTTAGCACATTACAGACAATTAGCAGAATTAGCCCTATAATTAATCATATTAGTCTGCAGTGCCTACTCATGTGACTCTAAATTTGCCCACCCCTTTCCACTGTTTCTCCCCATGGAGGTGCAGCCGGAGTCAGAGCGAGATACGCACAGTCACACGGGACCATCCCCCGCTCTGTCCCCGGCCTGCTCTTCAAGCCAGCACTCCGCCGAGGCCTGCGGTGGATGGTGGGAGGACAAGAGCCACCACAGATCACCACGGATAATTGGTGAGAGGACAAAATAGCTGAATGCAATTAACCCTATTGGCAATGGCTAAAGTACTTGGAATGACAGGTGAATGAGAAGCACAAGGTATTAAAACTGTTTGCCGTTAAATTCCCGACCTAGATCTCTATTGTTTTGCTAAGAATTGCAGCAAACTCAAAATTTTTTCTTTGCTATCAAGTGTCTCCCTGGGTGCTAAGTCTATCACTGTTGCGACATATTAATTTTTCCCTGTGGGGCCACGGCGGTGGCCCCGTCCTCACTCCCTCTAACCTGGTGGCTTCCCTGCGTCTTTAGGAGACAATTTGCAATTGTTGGAATATTCTTGGCCGTCCTTCATTTGGAATTTATGTGGTAATTTCAGCAAAACTGAGACCTTGTGCAGCAGTTTTCATCTTGTTCAAGGCTGACTCCCTTTCTGGAGACGCTGGAGAGCTTCCAATTATTCCTTCTGGTCTCTTTGGATGTGACTTGTAACAGATCAGCTGAGAGTCGCAGTTCAACATTGTTAAGCTTATCAATATAAATATAATGTTAAACCTCTTTTAGATAATTGGAGCTATGTGTGAAAATGTGACCAATTTGTGCATAAATTGGTCCTACACTTCTTCCTGGCAAGGCAGAGGGAGAGAGGGGAAGAGAGACCAACCATATGCGATGCCGGTTCGCTTCTTCTCGGGGACTTTTCTACACCTTGAATTCTCGATCTGGTTCTGGGGCTGCTGGCAGTTGGAAACCCACACAGGTTATGCAAAACCATAAGGCCCTTTGCCCTTTTGAACCAAATTCTTGCATCCTGGAGGCCGTACAGAGAGTATCAACAAGGCACTCACACATCACACCGAAGTGGAGGTTGCAGACGGTCTGGAGAATCAAGCATCTCGGCTTGGACGGCTCCCAAATTCAAACAACCAAATGGAGAGGCTGACGCCACGGAGCGGGGAAGGAGAGGGTGGTGGGGGAAGTCCTGGAACTCGCTCATCCCGCTTGGAAACCTTGCAGCCACTTCGGGATCCTGCAGAAGCTCGCGCTCGGCTCCCGGCTTCTCTTTGCTGTGCGAGTGTGTGTGTGTGTGTGTGTGTGTGTGTGTGTGTGTCGGGGCGCAGGGTGGGATGGAGGGGGCTCCCACACCTCCCCCGCGGGAAGTCCTCCCGGGCGGTTGGGAGGCCTGAGATGATGATCACAGAACTGCCCACAGGTTTTTATGGCTTAAGGAGAGTGTTTCACAAAACCAATCCTCCCAATAACACTGAGCCAAATACTGTTATCCAAACTCCATGCATAAAGAAATTGAGGTTCTCTGAAGGTTAAAACTAAGAACAAAAAGAAACAAAAACAGCTCTTCAAGGGATATTCGGAATGACTTCGAAAGTCCACTCTGTGGTTTGTAAGTTTTTAAGGATCCAAGCTGCGAGGAGAGAGTAGAGTTAAGGAGGAAAATAGTGGAAGCTCATAGAGTCTGTGGAGTCCTCAGGTGGGTTTGTGGCCGGCTGAAGGTGGAGGTGGCACTACATCTCCACGAGTATCCTGGCCCAGTGTCCCTGGGTGGGGGGCTCTACCCCTGTGGTCTTGAGTGGTGCTAGGCCCCCTGTCAGAGCCAGAATTAAAGAGCTACTCCGGCATTGCAGAGGTCTCGGGAAGATGCAGCAGGCCTCTGTCACCCGTTCTGCAGACACCGAAGGGACGCCTGGGGCCTCGGCCGCCTCAGGAGCAGAGCGCAGGAGCGCAGACCTCTCCAGGCCTCCACTCCAGCCCTCTCGGGGGCTGCCTGCAGGGCCCCCAGGTCTGACCTCTGGCTTTAGTGGTTCTCAGGGTGGGAAGACATAAGACACCCTCCCCAATCCAAAATAAAAATGCCCAAAGATATTTTGCTTGGGAAAGAGAGTTGTTTTCCGGGAAAATCAAAGACAGCTGTTTGAATTCACAGTTCCATTTCCAAACGGCCTCCGAGATTCAGGGGTGGCACGCACGTCCTTGACACCTCACCTTTGCCCTCTGACTCGGGGAACAGGGGTTGTACGAAGAGGTTTCCTGGACATCAAATGCTCTGTGCGAGCAGCAAGATGCGTTACGCAGACATGAATCAGAAAACATATGGATCCAATTTGGGTTTAAAAAATTAATGGGAAAACACATTCTCATCAAACTCAAAACAATGAAAAATATTTTTTAAGCAGGCAAGAAATGCAAAATACAGCTGGGTCTGCCCGCTTTGCACAGATTCCTAACACCCTTGGTCTCCTTCTTGGGTGCTCAGAGACAGCGAGTTGTGCTGAAGGAAGGAGGACGTGTGGACTGAACCAGGGCCGGGCGGGTGAGGCGCCGCTGCCAGCAGCGGGGACCACGGGGACAGGGGCCGGACGCGGTGCTGTTGGTGGCGACGCTCTGGGGCCATGAACCCACAGGGCGGGTCCCGAGGGGAGAAGGGGCAGCAGGAAGTAGCAGCGTGAAGAGGACACAGACGTGCCTCGGACAGGTGAGCTACGTTCGCCCACCGACCAAGAATCTCACAGAATGGAAAAGGAAAAACAAACCAAGACGAAGTTCATCCGACAACGACTGGCTGTTCCCTTGTCCCAGGAGGAGAGTGTCTGCAGCAGGCGCAGTCCCCAGCCTGTGCTCCCACTGGCAAAGTCCCGCTCTGTCTCTCCCTGGGCCCTCAGCCTCGGGTCTTCCCAGTCCCGGTGGCTCTGAGCTGCATCCTGGGCTGTGTCTTCTGAACCAGGGCCATCCCCTGCTGCCCCGGCACGTCCTGCTGAAGGATGGAGGAGGGAGCAGCAAGCTGACGTAAGTGACGGGCTCTGGGAGGCAACATCTGAAATGTCACCCTCAATGCGTGTTCAGCCAGCCAGGCTGGAGCCTCTAAATTGCCTGAAGTCTCCCTAGATTTTCCTGGTGGACGACTCCGGATCTGTCCTCCTCCAGCCCGAGCCACCTTCTCCCCGTGCCCTTCCTGTTCAGCACGTGATCTTGCGTCTTGCTCTAAGGACAGAACCAACGCTGCCAGTGGAACCTGCCGTCGGTGCACCTACCCCTCTCCACGCCCCAAATCCATCCTTTTGTCTCCCCTCCTGTGTCAGAGGAAGAGGGGTGCCCCCCACCCCTGTCCAGAGCGAATCCTTCCAGCCGTGTGCTGGGCCCCAGCCCTCGGGGGCTCCTCCGAGACCCTCCGTCCTGCTCTATCTCCGGCTGCTCACTTCCTCGCGGGGCCTGTTCAGTACCGTGTTCAAACGCCATCTCCGAGCCAGACTGCCCGGCGCTGGGGGTGGCACCCGGCTTCCCTGTGCCCCGTGTCCCATCTGGGAAATGGAGATAATAATAGCTGCCACCTAATAGGCTTTTTCTGAAGATGAAAAGGGTTAACACGTATGAAACCCTTATGAACGCTGCCAGCACATACACAGAAGATGAACGCAGGCTACCCTATTATCCCGGCTTCTCTCCCGCCGACGGTTAAACGTCCTCCCTGCTCCCATGGACAAAAGATCCTTTCTCGGCCTCACAGCTGCCGCCCTCTGTGCACGGAACCTTTGCTGTCAGGTTTCCTGGGCGAGAGAGCCGAGAGCTGGGCTGCTGCTGTTTCTCCCTCCTAAATCCACGGGGGTCCCGCTCCACCCACCTGGTCCCACCTCCGGTCACTGAAGTTGCTTGTGCCACACGCTTCCTGCAGCTGAGTCCAAAGGACGTGTTTCACGCGTGTCATTTCACCTGCGTGTGCCCTTGGACTCTCACACCCCACCCAAGGGGCAGCCCCGCCTCGGCCCCTCGAGCTCGGCCGCCTGTGGGAATGTGGGTGTCGTCTAGGAGCTTGTCCTCACCCGTCCCTGGCTGCTGGCCCTGCTGGCCCCTCCGGCCCAGCCCTCTCTCCTGAGCCTCTTGGAAGTGGACCCCCAGGTGTCTCAGAGGGTGCCCACCTGGGCCCTTCCCTTATCCCCAAGCTGTCACTCTCCAGGAGTCCCTGTGCCCACGGCCTGTACCAACATCCACCCTGTGGTCCAAACCAATGGCGTCCAGGTCATTCTTGAACGTTTCTTCTACTTACTCCGATCCTGTTTCCTAAATATCTCCCAGAGCCCTCAGCGTCTCTCCGGCTCCAGCGCCATCAGCCAGCCGGGACCACGCCATGCCTGCCAGGCTCAGCGCCACGGCCTCTCGCATACCTGGTGGGTTCTCTGGCCTCCAGCCATTCTCCCCTCTGGCCCACCCGCCATGCTCCAGCAGGGGGCACAGCCACTGAGAGCCCCGGTTTCCAGCGCCCTGAGGATAAGGTCCAAATTCCTCAACCTGCTTTTCAAAGGCTGGACTCACTGCATCCGCTAAAATCCCCCGTGGGGATTCTCCGCGTCTCCTTTTACATCCCATGTTCCAGCCGTACGGCATTCAGTCCCCTCCTGTCATGTGCTGGTTTCCCAGCATCTCAACACTTTATCTTGACCTGGGGGAACCCCTGATGTGAACCTACACCCGGAGGGGTGTGCACAGGCCCTTCCCCACTCACTGGCACCGAGAGTGAGGTCCCGGGACTCAGACGCGGGCAGTCGGGTCTCCGGCGGAAGGTTCCTAGCGAACGTTTCCCGTGGCGTGGCCTCGCCTGGTTCCTTGGGAGCCCAGCCTCCGGCAGCTCCTGCCCGATTTCTCAGCTTCCCGTCCTTTGCCAAGTGGTCTAATGCCCTTCCAGCAGATTTCCTTTCCTCTGACGCTGGCCAGAGCCAGTCTAGACTTCGCGATCAAGAACTCGGACGTTTGTGCAGAATGTCTCCCGGGCGCTCTGTGCAGGCATGTGTGATGCTCTCTGCACACGCCTCACTTCGCTCACTCCTCCTCACTCTTCAGACGTGGATTTAACGGTCCCGTCTTTGTCCGGAGACCCAGGCAACGCCCCTCACTTGGACCAGGTTTGACGCCCCCGTGGAAGGTTTCTGTAGCGCCGTTTTCCATCACAGCACTTATCACCCTCAAGGTGATTGCTTGCAGAGTTGTCTCCACCACGAGAGGCGAGGTGCTCAAGGTCCCCGTCGAGCTTACCCTTCCTGTCCCCGTGCACAGAACCCCACGGGCATCTGTCACACGGCAGCTCTCACTGGCGTTTGCAGACTCACCCCAGTGCCCGGAGTGCTGTGTGGACCCTCCTCTGCATTCGGTAGCCCTGGGAGGCCCTCAGCCCCCGGCCCCGAGTGTGAATCACCTGCCCACCCACCCCCGAGCCCAACGTCCCAGCCCTCGCCACCCACTCGCTTGCGTAGACACAGCTGCAGACACAGCCACAGACCTGGCTTCCGTCCTGGGACAAGCAGACCTAGGATGTGTCGGTCTGTGTTGCTCATCCATGAGATGACACACTCGACCCAGAGCCAGCCAGAGTGGCACACCCTGCCGGGGGCCTGGGGGGGAAGAAGTGCCACGTAGGGATGTGAGGAGCAAGAAAGCAGGAAGGGAGCAGGCTGAGAAGGTGTCAGTCTCCCCCAGTAGAACATCAGCTCCGTGTTTTTATCACCGCTACACCCCCAGGTCTGAGCAGCGCTCAGCTCACGTTAGGTACTCAGTACGCATCTGCTAAGGGACTGGGCGATGGGCCGGATGCATCTTAGCTACAGCAAAGCAACACACAATACACACGTAGACATCCTGATGGTTCCAGCATGGGGCACTCAGAGAAGATCCCAGAGCGTAAAGCGCGGACGTGCGAGGCATTCTCCAGCTCCCCTTAGCACCGACCAAGGATGGGCAAAGGGTCACTGTCATGGCATTACTTAGATGGCGCCAGAAATGGTGAGTGTGAGGACTTTCAGGAAGTCGTGTAAGCACTTGGTCTTCTAACTCTGTTTTCCTCACACTATCCTGATGCATTTTCTTCATTCTCCTGCTTTCGGGTTCATGTTCCTGAAGCATGTCCCCCAGGGGAGGCTGCCATCCCGTCCTCCTCCACCTCTGTCCCCTGCGCCTCTTCCCATAAGCCCCTCTGCCGTTCCTTCCAGCTCATTCTTTCTTCTTTGCCTTCCCTGCCGCTACGCTACACCCAACTCCTACCCCAAGGCTTCCTTCCGGTCTTCCTGACCTAAGAAATCTCTGTAGGTCTCCCGCCCTCTCTGACAGCTTACGGGAACTGGTTCTGTATCAACTACTAGTGCTTTGTGGTTGTGTCATTTACTAGTTAAGTCTGTCCAAGACAAAACTAAGTCGGAGACAAAATTAACAGTCTGTTTATCCGTAAACGTGCAGCAAGGGAACGCATCAGCTGTCACCTTTGCGGACAAGGATTCGAGGACGTTAGAAAGGAGCGTGTATGTTACAGAGGAGAAAGAGGAAATATACAGACAGCGTCTGACTGGCAGCATCCTACTACAGTGGGGCTTGGAAGCCGGGGAGACTTTCCGCTTGGTCTTCAGGCACGTTGGCAGCGCTTGGTTGGCTGCAGCGTGGGGCATGTCAAAAGGAGGGGGCTGCTGAAGGTCGGACGGGGGGCCTCTGGCTGGTCATTCCCGGAGCTGGAGCAGGGGAGCCCTGGCTCCATGGCCAGCAGTCTCTCGAGTCTGACAGCGTGGCTTGCGGGCTGCCACGAGGCAGAAATCACGTCTCACACGTTCCTCGGATGCGCTTCACGGCCTGGCACGCGGCCAGCGTTCAGTCCCACTTCCAGATTTAGCGTGAGGACTTGTTGAATCGGCTCTGGGGGAGGAAAGGTGGCTGTTTGGATCCGTGCTCACCTGCTGTGAGTGTGTGGTAGTTCCCGCGTCCGGAGGATGTGAGCAACTGATGGGAGGACGGGACGTGGATGGACACACACGGAGCTCCCATCCGGAGAAATCCCCCATGGAATACGCACTGCTGTGTCCAGCTGGTCTGAGGTGGCTGGCCAGGTCTAAGGCGTTGGAAAGTCACTGTCAGGCTGAAAACATGCTACTGGGGACATCCTGGAGGTGCCACCCCGCTGGACAAAGCGGAGCTGCCCAGCCGGTCCAGGCTCTGAGGAGCTGAGCTGTCGGGAGATGAAGCAACACCTGACACAGGTGAACCATTCTGCCCCCTAAGGACCTTGAGCGTGGGAGGGGAGCACCCCTGAGGGTGAGTGGCGTTGAACTTGGCTGTAGGCAGAACCCATGCGCAGCACAAGTCTCTCCCGTTGCCGGCTGCGACTTTGCAATCTCTCGTTGAATTTTTTTTCTCCCTAAAATTAAATGAGGGAGTCGTCGTGCACTTGGAGTTTCCATGGCACAAATGCAGTGGTCAGTCTTCTGACAAATAGACTTTGAAATGCTCTACATATGCCTACAACAAGCTTTTATCCATTTGGCTAATTTTATTCTTTGTCAGCCGCAGAAGACAGGGGAAAATGGCCCTGTGATTAGATCTAGCTCAGAGACTGGGGAAGAGAAGTGGAATTTGAGCAGCCTGAAAAGCATGAGCCACGCGTCCTTTGTGTGAAGGGCGGAATGGGAGCATCGGGGAACGCTGGGCTGGGAAGGACGTGCGGGGCCCTCCGGCCCTGCAGCTCCAGACGCCAAGCCCCCAGCCCCAGCCTGAGGCTCAGAATCTGCGGGGAAGCTTTGCCGTGTGCACGCGCTTGTTGGACCGAATCTACCGGACTCTCTGGTCAAGCAGGCCAGGCACGTATATTTTCCAAAGCACTTGCTGGGTTGGCACTGGGTCGAGGAAGCATAATGAAACAGGCTTGATGTTGTAACACCGGGTCCAAATCTGGGCTCTGCCACTGCCCTGCACCTCTGTTTGCTGTCCTGACAGAGGAGGGAACATACAGGAGAAGCAGACACCTCACTGGGTGTTTGGAAATAGTACATGTGGTCACCACAGTAGTGTTTCTAGAGCAGCAGCAGCAAAATAACAAACATCGCGGGGATTGGGACGGGGCCGAAGGGTTAACTTGACAAAGCACTGACCCAACGCAGCTGCTGTCACAGCTCAGAAGTGGTGGCCTCGGTGTCCCCAAAGGTGTCATCCTCTCCGTCCCTCCTGTGGACAGCCCGGCTGTTAGAGAGTGTCCTGGTCTGGTCCTATGCAGCCTCTGGAGACGGTTGCCGGCCCGTCCTGGTCCTTGCTGTCATGACAGCTGTGGGACAGGTCCTGAGCTGTGTTGGGCTTGACTTTGGACCCCCCCAACCCTGGCTCACTACTCCCCTCCTCCAAGAGCAGGGCTCAGGCAGCAGGTCCTCCAGGGCCACCGTACGAGGTCGTTTCTTACAGCTAAGGCCTCAGTGTGGAAATTTTGCAGAGTCCTGTGAACCTAACCTGCAAGGGCTCCTCCCTACCCTGGTGTCTTAAGTCAGGTGTCCCCGCCACCTCCTGGACCCCTCAACTCAGCATGCCCCTCGAGTTGATGTGAATGAACCCCTGCTACGGGATGGTGGCAGACACCCACCCGGCTGTGGCTCTTGCCCAGCTGTGCACACGGTTGCCGGGGAACCAGGACATGAAAAGCAATGTGGAGATCTCACTGGATGCCCCATGCCAGCACTGAACCAGATACTACATTTCTCAGTCAATTCAGCCGACAGCTACAGCGTGTCTTCTGAGTGCAAGTCACAGAGCTAGAGACCAAGGAGGAGAAGGTGGTGACGTGGCCGACAGAGGAGGTGAAGTTGGGACCCCACAGTGATGGTGCTGGAGAAATGGCAGAAAGTGAAGTTTCCACGTGGGTCAGGTGTAAATTGGTGAGACATGGTGGATGTGTCACCTGTATAGTCTCCCAGGTCCGGCTCCCACTAGAGCCTCCCACCTGGCTCATTGTCCGGCTGTTGCCACCCTGAAATTCTCACTCATCTTTGAGCAAAGGGTCCTGCGTTTTCATTTTGCACTGGGCCCTGCAAACTCAGTGGCTGGTTCTGGACTTAACTGCAAACATACGGGGCCTGCTGGTGCCCACAGCGGCCTGTGCCTCTTCTTCCTTCTTCCAACTGCCCAGACCCCAGACCCCTGGCCCCTGTCTGGCTCAGGACACCTGATACCCCACAGGCCCCTGCCCCCAGACTCTGGTTGTCAAAGAATATTCTATTTGACAACACTCACCCCGAAGATGCCCAGGAAGAGCCCCGCACTCCGATGCATGCTCGTGAGCACACACGTAGACAGCCCCCGTGCCCCGCAGTTAAGGAGTCCCTTGCTGCAGTTCATACCTTGGCCAGGGGAGACTCTGTGTCCTCAGCTACCCTGAGAGGTTCAGGAAAATGTGTTCTGTTCCTTCGGAGAAAGACAGGCGTGAGTCAGCCCTCTGCCCCAGCCCCACCTCCCCGGGTCTGGTCCGTGCTGGCCGTGGAGATGCAGCCCCGGCGAGCGTGTTCGTGAATTTGAGCCCGGCACACTGCTCACACTCACATCCAGCCCTCTCTCTGCTCGTACGTAGTGGACACAGCACTCACTGTGCACCTTCTAGGGACAGGGACGCTGAGGCTCTGAACACACGTGCTTGTGTGCACTTTCCGGTGCTTTGCGCAGCTGAAGTCCGAGAGGAGGGATGGGAAGTCCCACCCACGGGCTGTCGGGCTGTCGTTTTAATGCCGTCCTCAGGTGGAGCACCGAGCTAGCGGACCCACCTCTGGAAGAAGCCGCCCTAGCTGTTAAGTGGCCGTCTGCACGTCGCAAGGGCTGGTGGGGGCAGTGCCGGGAAAGACTGGAAGGGCTCAGCTCCTTGCGGGAGTCTCCATCGGAACACGCCTCGCACACACTCGGGAAAAGCAACTGATGCTTAAAGCATCCTCAGGGCCATGTGGCTGGGCTCGCCAGGCCTTCCCTCCACAGAGAGCTGCAGAATTCCATTGTCATAGAGCGTTAAAGGGATTCTGGGAAAAGCAGCCCGGTCAACTGTCCCGTGGGGTAGGCAAGCAGGCTGCAGCCCAGACAGAAGGAGGGAGGGGCTCGCACTCCCACAGCCCCCCTGAAAACCCCCTCCCCCAGCTGCCCACTCGCTCAAGGCTCTGCTGAGGATGGAGGCCCCCCGGCCTCCCACCCGGCGCCCTGTGCTTTGCACCAGCCGAGTGTACCTCACCCCAGTGGACCTGCCACCGTCCTTCTCGAGAGAGTTTAAAACCCGGACTAGGCACTCTGATTGACTCGGGGTGGCCCTGGAGCTCTGAGACCACGATCCCAAAACCCATTGGCGGAGGGAAAAGATGGAAGCAGAAAAGGACAAACTCAGCAGCCCTAGAGAGGCGGAGCGTCCCCCTGGTCCGTCTGCTTCCGAGAATCTCATTGCCTGAAGGATTTCTTACAATAAACTGCCAAACTGTTTCCCCAGTTGCATTCTTACCCTCAGTATGTGAGAGTTACAGTTCTCACGTATCTCTGTCAACACTTAATATTGTCCTGTAATGTTAGCTATTTTAGTGGGTGTATACTGGTATCTCATTTTTTTTTTTAAATGAAAAGTATATATAGTTTATTGTACCTACTGGTATACGATATGCTACAAAGATACATAACAGGTTCTGACAATAGTCTTAAGTTTCTTCTTACAAAAACTAATAATTTTTATGTGATGTCTTTTTTCAAATTGACACATAATTGTACATATTTATGGGATAAAATGTGATGTTTCCATACATGCATACATTGAGCAATGATCAAATCAGGGAAATTAGCATAACCACCTTAAAAATTTGTCATTTCTTTGTAGTGAGAACATTCAAAATTCTCTCTTCTGGCTATTTTGAAATATTCAGTCACCTACCATGCAAGAGCCACCAGAACTCCTTCCTCCTGTCTAACTGTAACTTTGTACCTATTGATGGATCCCTCCCCATTCCTCTCTCCCTCTCCCTTCCCAGGTAACCACTGTCCTATTCTCTGCTTCTATTAGATTAACTTTTAAAATTCCACGTGAGTGAGATCTTGCGGTGTTTGCCTTTCTGTGCCTGGCGTATTTCACTGAACACGATGTCTTCCAGGTTCATCCATGTCAGAAACGATAGGGTTTTATTTCTTTTTACGGCTGAATAGTATTCCATTGTGTACAAACAGCACCTTTTCTTTGTCCATTCATCTGCTGATGGACACTTAGCTTGATTCTATATTTTGGTTATTGTGACTGGTGCTGCACTTAACATGGGAGTTGAAGACGTCTCTCCAACATACTGATTTCATTTCCTTTGGATATATATGCAGTAGTGGGATTGCTGGATCATATGGTAGTTCTATTTTTAATTTTTTGCGGAAACTCCACACTGTTTTCCATGGCTGTACTAATTGCATTTCCACCAACAGAGTAAGGGTTCCCTTTTTTCCACATTCTTGCCAACACTTGTTATATCTTGTCTTTTTGATAATAGCCATTCTAACTGGCGTGAGGTGATATGTCATTGTGGTTTTGATTTACATTCTTTAATGATTGGTTATATTGACTATTTTTTCATATATTTGTTGGCCATCTGTATGCCTTCTTTCAAGAAATGTCTATTAAGGTCTTTTGCCCATTTAAAATCAAACTATTTGGTTTTACGCTATTGAGTTGTTTGAGTTCCTTATATATTCTGGAGAGTAACCCCTTGTCAGATGTATGGTATTTTCTCCCATTTGACAGGTTGCCTCTTTGTTGATTGTTTCCCTTGCTGTGCAGAAGATTTTTAGTTTGATATAATCCCATTTGTCTATTTTTGCTTTTAAAGTCATATTCAAAAAATTCTTGCCCAGTCCAATGTCATGAAACATTTCCCCTGGGTTTTTTCCTAGTAGTTTCAAGTTTCATGTCTTACATTTAAGTGTTAGACCATTTGGAGTTGTTTGTTTATATCTGGTGAAGGATAGGGGTTAAATTTAATTCTTCCGCATGTGGTTATACAATTTTTCCAACACCATTTACTGAAGAGACTATCCTTTATCCATTGTGTGCTCTTGGCATGTTTGTTAAAAATCAATTGACCATCCATGCATGGGTTTTTCTGGGCTCTCTGTTTTGTTCCATTGGTCTATGTGTCTGTTCTTATGCCAGTAGCACATTGTTTTGATTACTATGTCCTTGTATTATATTTTAAAGTCAGGTAGTGTGATGCCTCCAGCTATTTTCTTTTTGCTCACATTGCTTTGGCGATTTGGGATCTTTAGTGGTTCCATAGAAATTTTAGATTTTTTTTCTATTTCTGTGAAAAAGGTCATTGGAAATTTGATAGAGATTTCCTTGAATCTGTAGATCACTGTGAGAAGTATGAATTTGTAGATCACTGTGGGAAGTATGGACATTTTAACAATATTAATTTTGTTAATCTATGAACATAGGATATCCCTCCATTTATTTCCATCTTCTTTAATTCCTTTCATTAATGATTCATAGGTTTCAGTATACAGGTATTTCATCTCCTAAATCTGCAGGATACATAATCAACATACAAAAATCAGTAGCATTTCCAAAAGCTAATAGTGAATTGTTTGAGAAAGAAACCAAGAAAACAATCCCGTTTATAATATTAATAGCTACAAAAAAATCAGATACTTAGAAATAAATTTAACCAAAGAGGTAAAAGATCTCCACATTAAAACATTAATGAAAAAAATGGAGAAGACATGAATACATGGAAAAATACCACATGTTCATGGATTGGAAGAGTTAATATTGTTAAAATGCCTATACTGTCCCAAGAGATCTACAGATTCAATGCAATCTCTATCTAAATACCAATGACGTTCTTCACAGAAATAGAAAAAACAACCCTACAATTTCTATGGAACCACAAAAGACCCCAAATGGCCAAAGCAATATTAAGGGAAAAAAGGAAAGTTGGAAGCATCACACTACCTGACTGCAAAGTATACTACAAAGCTATAGTAACCAAAACAGCATAATACGGGCATAAAAACAGACACATAAATGAACGGAACAGAATGGAGATCACAGAAAATAATTCATACATCAATGGTCAATTGATTTTTCACAAAGGTGTCGAGAACACACACTGGGAAAGGGACAGTCTGTTCATTGTAGTTTTAATTTGCATTTCCTGAATGGTCAATGATATTGAGCCTTTTTTCATATGTTTACTTTCCTTTCTTAAACTATCTTGGTTGAAGCATATGTCAAAATCTTTTGCCCATCTTTCATTTAGTAGGGCTGTTTGTCTTCTTATTAGTGAGTTGTAAGAATTCTTTGTATATTTTTGCCTTTTTATTTTCTTAATATTCTTTCAATTAGAAAAAGTTTTTAATTTTGATGAAATCCAATTTACTATGCTTCTCTTTTATGGTTTATGCCCTTTCTGTACTATCTAAGAAATCTAGCCTCAGGTCACAAAAATGTTCTCCTGTTTTTTCCAGAAGTTTTATGGTTTTAGCTCTTACATGGAGTTCTATGATCCATTTTGAAATGCTTTTTGTACATGGTATGAGGAAAGGGTCGAGGTTCCCCACCCCAATAGCTACTCAGTTATTCTAGCACCACGTATTGAAAAGAAGATCATTTCTTTGCCCTGGTATCTAACCCTTAGTTAATAGCTGGATGAAGCAATCACAAAACACTGCCTTCCCCAAGGCAAACAGGCAGTGGCAGAGGAGAAATGAGACTTTTCTTCCGAAGTGGAGGCAGAGTGTCTAAGACTTGAGACTCGGGTCACAATTTGTCAGGAATGCTTTTGCCAAGAATGCTGCTTTTCACAGCACGATAGCATCCTTTCACATGACACAGATGTTCCTCTCCCCCCTTCCCTAGGTCCTCCTTTATTAGTTCTCGGGGGCTCTTGTTGTCATGGTTAGAAGTTGAAATAACTCACAGGAAACCAGGTAGGGGAACTTAGAATCTTCAAACATCAAAGCTAGAAGGAATCCATAATGTAATGAAGCACAAACTCCTCATTTGTTAAACCAGGGAAGAGAGACTCAGAAAGGTTGAGTGACTTGCCTGGTGTCCCACAGGAAGGAAATGGCAGAGATGGGAACAGAGCCCAGGTTTCTCAACTGCCCACTGGTGTCTGAGGTTCATCTTCCCTACCGGGGCCTCTGGAGGAGGAGTGACGCGGAGTTTGACGCAGACCTGGCTATGGAAAGTGAAGAGGCAGGAGGCTTTGGTTAGTGGCACCAACCCTTTCCCATAGTGAGCATTTGCCACTGCTCAACTGCCTTCTAACTGCTCCCAAGCTGTTGCCTATTTCAGGCCTGGAAGCATTTCTCATCATCCAGATTTTACCAGCCCTGGACTCCTGCCCATTCACAGGGGGCTACTCCATGACCACCGTCAGTTGCAGAGTGTGCAGCAGGTGTATGTACACGACAGCGGCGGTGGCGTGCAAGCTGTGGCCGTCACATGTCCTCAGGGTCTGCAGAGCAAGTGCAAGGCTAGGCTGGCGGAGACACGCAGAACGGTGGCCACGCACTAAGGGGGTGCATTGTCTGAGATCGCAGAACTTGGAACGTCAGCTCCGGCAGCAACATCGCAGACCGCTGCATCCAGCTTCCTCCTTTGCGGATGGGAAAGCTGAGTCCTAGAGAGAGGACTTGACGTGTTCCCAAGGTGGCCCGGCAAAGTCACAGAGCACACACTTTAACACAGAGAAATGCAACTCTGTACACCATCAATCCTTTCCTTTTGTTTGATGAGACTTAAAAATTATATTTGTGCTTCTCGTTATATACTTCACAATTGCGTTGGCATTTATGCGTACAAATTACTGAATGGTGTAATCTGCACAAATTCATATATCCTGTGCTTTGTGGATGTTTTATAGTATATGCAGCCAAGATAAACCTTGAAATGTGGTTTTCAGCAACCCCAGTGTCTTGGAACCTAGCTCTTTGTGAAAGATGCGGCTTTAATGTGTAGCTGTATAATTGGGGGTGGGGGAGGGGACCCTGACACCTAGTTAAGCACTCTTTCCCCAGCACCAACCTGTCTTCATCTTCCAGTGAAATGTCCAATTTTTGTCTGTGTTTGCCCCTCCCCAAGGCAAAAAGGGGGGCACAGGATGGTGGTTTTGCCAGGAAGTTAGCAAATGAGGGAAACGTAAGTGGCAAATGTCCATGAAATGGAGTGTCTGATGGACTCGACAATAGGGTTTAATTTGCAAAGCCCCCCCCGCCCCCCGCCCCCCAACTACCTTCCAGCCCCTTCCAGCTGGCTGCAGCTGGGCTTCCTGGGGCTGAGAGCAGCCTGAGCCTGTGCCTTTAATGCCGGCTCCTTCTCTGGGTCCTTCCTCTCTCTGGGAAGTGACTGTGTACGGGGAAAGTGTAATTGGCAGGCTGTGACACTCCTGTCTGTAAGTGTCTCTCTAAGTGGAGCACATTTCAGCTTTATCTGGTGATGGCTGCTACCTGCTAAAGGCCCTGGGCCATCTCAAAGGGCTTGTAGCAGCTAATTGTGCCTGTTAGGACCAGCAATTAGCCGAGGCTCTCCGGACTTCCAAGCTCCAACACCCACCAGCTCTCTGCTCCGTCCTCTCCCTGTCGCTTAACTAGCCGAGTCTCACAGGGGCGGTGAAGGACAGGCAGGTGAGGTGCGGTCACCACAAGGACGGCGGAGGCTGGCCTGGGCCTCATCCTGTGTCCCCTCCGAGTCCCGTCCTCCGCCTCCGCGCGAGAGAAGCGGCAAGAAGAAACAGGGGCCCGCGTGCCGATCCCACGCCCTAAATGCACCCTGCTTACTGCAGGACCGGGTCCGGGGCTTATCAGTCGGTAGTGGGAGTCACAGTGCCCCTGTTTGCACATTTGAAGCATGAGTTGGAAGATGACAATAAAAAACTAATTAGGCGCAGGTCACGAGGAGATCACGCGCGCGTGGTACCCGCTGGTTACTATGGGCACACGGCGGGTTCCGTGGAAACGTGAGGCAGAACATCTGAAAATTAAGACAATAAATCAGTTCCATTGAATAAAAGCCATGCATTTGCCCATTAATTAAGGGTAATAGTAGCCTATAAGCTTTTGTGTACCATAAATAATTTGTTATACTTAACCATAATAGTGTACATTGAAGATTAAAAATGCAGTGTGCCTTACAGGTAATGGACGCACACGTCTCTGCCTCTATTTCCAGAAAGAAGTAAAGGTTTGCGCAGTAGCCCAGGCCCTCCCTCCCGCCGGCTCCATAATCTGCACCTGTGGAGTCACTCGGCCTAATGACTGGGTTTTCTTCCCCTGCCAGCTTGCAGTGAGAGTTGAGTGACTCTCTGTCCAGCTGTGTCTGATGTAGCAGCCTTGGGTTTATTGTTTAGCAACCCATCTCCCCTCTTCCCTCTTTACAAAGCAGTGCTCTGAGGTGTGGGGGAGGCATTACCTCTCCCCACAGTTTGCAGTCCTGGTGGGGCTGTCGGTCCAGGTGTGCAAGGTGGGCTTGTAACCCCAGCTCAGCCATCAGGCTCCCCGGCCCAGGACTCGTGCTCAAGCAGCGTAATCCCAGGACCGGGAAACACAGGGTCCTAGGAGCCCCGTCTGGACAGGCTGTCGGCCGAGTTCTGCCCTGGAGACCTCTAAGACTCCCCACAGTGGCAGGCGGAGTAACGGCCTGGCCCCTCGGCATGTCCACATCCTAGTCACAAGAACCTGTGACGATGTTGAGACGGGGAGATGACCCAGACTCTCCGGGGAGCGCATGTGAGGTCTCATGAGGTCTTAAAGGAGGAGAGCCTTTCCCAGCGGGGGCAGAGACAGAAGAGTTGGAGATGGGGTATGAGAAGGACTCAGCCACCAGGCCTGACTATTCTTGAAGACGGAGGGAGGGGACCTTGGGCCAAGGGGCGTGATCGGCCGCGAGACGCTGGGAAGGGCCACATCGCGTGCTATCCCCGAGAGCCTGCAGAGAGACGCAGCCCTGCCGCTGGGACTGCAGCCCCGTGAAACCTGCACCAGACTGCGACCTGCCGACCTGTGAGCGAGTAGATTTGTGCTGTCTCAGCCGCCGACTTTGTGGCATCTGTTACAGCAGCGACAGGAAGCCAGGACTCCCAGGTCTGTGTCCTCAGACTCCGTCTGAGTGTGGTCTAGCTGCTCATGACCAGCTCTGCCTAGGAGAGCTGGAAAAAGCAACTTTGCCTTCCTCAGCCCCGGGAAGCACTGGTGGGCCCTGTGTGTGGTCCACAGGCTCAGGTAGACTTTCTGACCTCGCAGACGAGACAGAGCTGAAATAACACACACGACCGACTCTGTCTTCCTATGTTTCCGGCACCAAACCACACCCCAAACACCAGGGACACTGACAGCTGGCAGGGAACAGTTTCTCCTCCTCCCCCCTCCCCCCGTTACTCTTCCCTTCCCTCTTTTATCCTCACCCTTTGGTTTTCAAAACATGAAAGCCTGAATCCCCCGACCATTGTCACCCCAAAACTCAGATCCCTGGGTCTGAGAAGGGGCACGGATAGGTGATTCTCCTTACAAAGCTCACCCGAGGGTTCTGGCTCACGGGATTCAGGGCCTGGGAAGAACAAGCGTGCGAACTGAAAGCAGCGCTTCCTGACAAGGTCACGGAGACTCGGAGAATGCAAGTGTCCTGCCTGAGGTCACATGGCCGGCCAGGACAGAGAACTCTGGGAGCCCAACTGCAGGGTCAGAGGTTTTCCCACGACCAGGAGCTGCTACCAACCCAAGGGTGTTATAGAACTCGGGGGTCTCTCCACACTCTTTCAGTCTGAGGGGGTTGCAGCTGGTGGTTTTCTAACTGTGTAACCCCTTCTGTATTGATTAGCGGTCGACGTTCTACTGAAAAGGGTGGTTTTGAGCAGAATCTTGCTGTGTGGAAGAACAACACAGCTCAAGCTGACCTTGTGTTTTCCCTGGCCCAGATCTGCCATTCCTCAAAGCAGCCCTGGGTTTCCACGGTGGGAAGAGGTACTTAGAAACCACGATCTGGGTCAGAGGTGTGCGACACCCCGACTGGCTGTTCTTGCTTCCAGCTTACTTTAGGGGAAGGAATTAGGAAACACAAATTTTTCTTTTGGTTTATTTTTTTAGTTTTATCATTATATGCTCAAGGATAGGTCTATTTTTTATTTATCCTCTTTGGTATTTCTTGGGCTCCTTAAATCTGTACTCGATATCTTTCATCAGTTCTAGAAAATTCCCAGCCTTATCTCTTTGAATGCCGCAGCCCCATTCGCTCTCTCCTCTCCTTCTGTAACTATAACTGAATGTATATCAGACTTGTCACTGGATAATCTATATGTCTTACCTTCCTGCTATTTTTTAATTCTTATCGCTATTTCTATAAATCCTACTATTTTATCTCTCCATTATGTATATTTTTGATATGGTCTCATTTTTACTAATTATCTCCTTAGATACGCTATTTTCTGTAAAACCCATCAGCTCAGTTCTTAGTTTCAGTTGTATTTATTGTTTCAGAATGTCCTTTTTTAATCTGCTATGTCATTTCTAGAGATTTCAACTCTCCATTAAAAAATTCAATATTGGCTTTTATTCTCTTTGAACATACAAAATATAATTATTGCACGTAATTATTTTAAAGGCTGCGTCTGATGCTTTCATTATTCGGAGCCCCCGTGGGTGTGTTTCTATCTTCTTGTTCCTGCTAGTTTCTTTTCATCTTGTTTTTCCAAGCAATTAAACACAAACACTCTTTTACGTCTTTCCGATGCTAGCACCACATGGATCAATGTTTGTAGTCCCATTTGACACTCATGTTAGCTGTAATTATTATGCCCATTTTGCAGATGAAAAGACTGATGCTCAACGGTGCTGGGTAACTTCTCAAAGCTACAAGACATAAGTAGATCCCCTGGTATTCCGACCCAGATCTATTTGGCTTTAAAATCTAAAAGCTGAGCTTTTAACCCTTGGCTACCTGGGAGAATTGGGCAGGCAAGACTCCATTGTCCCAAGCGATGGGGTTAAAACCAAAGCAAACCATCGTCAGACAAGGATATGGTGATCAATGCCAGCAAATTGATTAAGCAGAAGTCGACTGGCTGTGGGCTGTTTTCAGTGTGTGGTCGGTAGCTGGACAGCTAGCTCCCCGAGTGGTGAACTTGAAATAAGGGAAGCCGCAAAGTTATGATCGTTTCGGAGAGACTCCTCTGAGACTCAGGGCCGGGCAGGGGCAAGACACCTCTCTCTTTCCGCCAAGGCAGGAGGCAGCAGGAACACACAGCCTCGCAGACCCCGGAGCTTTCTTTATGGCTCCACAGTCCGAACCCTCTCTCTCTATGGGCTATGGTCAAAAAATAAACAATGGATAACATATATTGAGCACTAACAGTCTGCTCAGCTAGAACTTTACATTTACTAATGCCTGAGAGTGTAGTAGGCTGTGAGCACCACAAGGACGGGGAGGTTGTTTCCAAGTCCCGTTTCCAGCACACCTGTAGGGTCTGGATGTGCTTCGAGAGACAGGAGGGCGCCCACGCCGCAGCCAGCCGTCTGCCCTCCCCCTGCCCTCCTCTGATGGCTGTGTGACCCTGCCCTCCTTCTGCCGTCTCTTTCATCGGGGACAGTGCCCCCTCTCCGACCTCCCGAGAGTCCACGGTCACTGGTATGAAAACCCGGCCCCTGCCGCCTCACTCCCTGGCAGGTGGGGATTGATGCCTTTTACCATTTATGAAAAAAAAATGGAAATGGCGACAAAAGCTATTTTTATAATGTTTTCATCTCTTCCATGAGTGACATCAATAACACATAACAGTTTCATTGACATTGTATCGCATCCAATGGGCCCAGTGACCTGATTCAATGTCAGCAGAAAAGCCTCGTACATCATCTCCGTGGCTGAGCTGCAGCGGATCCATTACCGACACCGCGGCCCCAGAAGCGCCCCAGAACCGACGCCGAGTCCGTCCCCAGGCCTCCTTCCCAACCGTCCCTTGTGCAGCTGTCTCAGCTCCCCGACCATGGGCTCTGTCCGTGCACCTGGCATCTAGCGTGTCGCGCAGTAGGAGCTCAGCTGATGAACAAAGGAGGGATGGGACGGTGGCGGGGGAGGAAAGGCTGCAACGCGCACCCGCGTCCCGGCTGCAGTCTGAGTGCCCCTGAGCGTGGCTCGACGCCCCCCAGCACCAGGCTGGTACTGGCACATGCGAAACTGCTTACTCGGGGCCCCGGGGGGAGTAAAAGTTGTTCTTGTCCAAGCAGCTGGCCCTGGTGGGATGGGATCAAAACAGAAAGTATTAAGGACTTTAGAACACTTTTGCAAAATGAAAGCTCAGCGTGGGAGAACTCCTTGCCCCAGACTTCAGCCCCAGGCCCCGGAAGCCGGCCAGCACCTGGGGACAGAGGAGGCCCCCGGGCCAGGACCTGCGCTGGACTCAGGGTGAGCAGTGGCCCCGGCCGGGCCCAGCTCTGCTTCTCTTCTCCGCAGCTGTGCAAAACGGGAGCACACGGACTGCGGAGTCTTTCGTGGGTTTGAGGGAGCCCCTGCGTAGACTGCAATATATTTGTCATTTGTCTCACCGGTGAGGCTGTTTAGTAGTCAAAACGGTAGAAAATTGAATATACACTTACTGTATAAAAATGATATGCTTGGTTAGTGATAGTTTAGAAGAAATAAGTGCATCTATCATAGAAGAGCAGGCTGTCAGCTCTTTATATGTAAGAAAAATACTGAGCACAAATGTGAGGAATATTGGGCGCTGTTTACCAAAGTTGTCCGACGAAGTTGGTTTGTAGTAACTTCTTGCAAGCCAAGAGGATGTGAAGGGCACAGGAAGAAGGAAACAGGAGCAAAGGCTGGGGAACGCGGAGAGAGAAAGAGGGACCGAGAGCGCATGAAGAGCTCTGAAAAGATGCAAGGAAGAGTCCGGGCGCCGCCCGGCTCCGACCTCGCACAGTCCCCTGCCTGCCCGCGCGTTCCTCTGCCTGGGAAACGTCCTTCCCTGGGAGGAGCGTGGACAGAGAGGGCTAAATCCACCGCAGAAGGTCCCACGTCACGGAAAATAGCGGACGGACACTTAACGGCTCTGTCCCCAGACCCTGGAAAAGGCGGCTGGCTTGGACGTCACGTGGCCCCGAGGGGAGAGTTAGACACGGACCAGCGGTCGGCACTGATGGTGAACGGCTGGACGTGGGGAGTAGCTCCGTAAGTGAGGAAGTTCCAGGTGGGAGGGGCTTCAGCAATGATGCTGAGTGCTCCGGGTGGGGAGCTGGGGTGCCGAGGGGTCAGCTGTGTGGCGAGGGTCCCGAGGCAGGGCCTGCTTCTCAGGGCAGGACCCCCCACTCCCCAGAATGAACAGCCCTCTACGCTGGGCCCTGGGAAGGAGGCAGGTCCCTACCTGCAGATGGAGCAGTGAGATCACCGAGGCCACCGGGGTCCACTCCAAGGAGCCGGGGGACAGTGCCCCTGGTAGGAGAGGTCAGAGGAGGCGGGAGGCACGTTCCTAGAGGGCGTGGAACTTGACCTGGCCTTGAACCTGCACGGACAGAGAGAGCCCTTCCAGGACGGGGAGAGCCCAAGTCACATGCTAGTAAGTGGCAGAGCTGGAATTTGAACCCAGACTGTCTGGACTTTGCTGCCTCTGAGTAATTCTCCTTCCGCAAGCCGCTCATCGAGGAAGCACCGGCGATTCTCTGGAGAGAACCTGCATGTTTGGCAAGAGCGTTTTCAGTCTCTTCGTCTGATGCTTTCAGGAGCTCGTCCTCGTAGGAGCCGGGAAGGTGGCAGGAGGCGGGAGAAGGGTGGAGCTGGATAAAGGGGGTTCTCCCGGGGAGGAGGAGGGAGATTGAGCCTTCACCCAGCTCTGGCAGCTCCAAACTTTATACCTCTGTGTTTCCGTTCATGGTTCTCCACTTGTTCCCTCATTTTCAGAGCAGCCTTTCTCATGAGACAACGAAGACGGGTCGTCTGGGCCAGGTCTCCGCTGTCACCATAGCTCGTGACCAGAGGGAAAGGCCCCTGTCTCTGACGCTGGAAATGGCTAATGAGTCATTTAATCCAATCCCAGCTTTTACCCAGTGGGTTTGTCCTCAGGACTTCCTCTGGGCTGCTGGATCCAGCTATGCCTGAAACCCGACACCCTTGGGCTTCCTGGTTATATGATCTGACACTTTTGTTTTCTCTTCCTTACGATGTAAGCAATTCACACCATATCACGCACTGTGCCTGGCCTCTCTGGAGGGAGGCTACTGGCTTTCCAGGCCAGTGGACCCCGTAGAATAACAGCCGACCATCCGCCCAGCAGGGGAGGCGGGAGATGCTCCCTCAGGTGGCGTAGATGAGGGAAACTGCCGTCCACATTTAGAGCTCACCATTTGCTCTCCTGCTGTGTAGGATGTTAGAGTTGACTTGAAAAGGTGACATTTGAGATTTGATCCTCAGTGAGCCCCCAAGAGCAGTCAACTGAGACGATGTTCCCAGTGGATGCACAGCTTGAGGGCAAGGGACTTCATCACTGGGAGTTGGCGGGGTAGGAGGGGCCCAGGAGAAAATGACAATCAACGTTCTGGCACTTTCCATATACTTCAGCTCATTGGAGAAAGTAATGGTGGGATGTCGAGCGGGTGGCCAGGCAGGATGGATGAATGTGGAGGTGGGAAGTTCAAGGTTTGGGCCCAGCCCCACCACGAGTCGCTTCTCCTGGATGCTCTCTTCACAGCCTTCGAACACAAAGCCAGCTTCAGTACACAACCCTGCAGTCAGGACGCCGTCTGTCTGGGCCAGGGCACAGGGTTGCGAACCCACCCCAGGGCTGGCATCTGTCCCTGGGATTCCCAGGGGAGGGCTGCAAAGGGCTTCGGCCCTGAGGCGCACGAGGTCCGGCCCTGGAGCACCTGGCCCAGCCCCACCCCGGCCCGAGAGGCCTGTTCCTGTGGTCGGAGAGGTTCAGAGGCCAGGATGACAAGGGACAGCCTCCGTGAGCATTTGCCAGCTGAGTAAATCAAGTCAGCCGGGGAATGTGGGGAGGCCACTTCCCGAGCACATGGGTCGTGAAGAAGCTCTCTGCTCTGCGTGACACGTGGCCAAGAGGCCGCACCCCCCCCACACAGCAGCTCACGCCCCAGAGCACTTCAGACCAGTGCTCACGTGTCTGTGGCTCTGAGGTGGACCACTGCGAGGAGTCTCTGCATTTGGCCTTTGTCCCAAATGCAACTCCGTGTCCAGCGTTGCTCAGCGCATGCAGGGTGACCTTAAGTTATTCAGCCACGGGCCGGAAGAATCGAACTCCAGCTACATGCTTTTCATTTGATGATTCGGTTCAGCCCAATCTAACAAGCTCACATTGGTGCCAGCTGACCGCCCTGAAGGTCACTGGACTCTTCAAGGTCACTGGCATGAATTGGCATCCACCCTCAGGGGACTCACAGGCCACACACTGCGTTGACATGTCCTCCCAAAGTACCCCTCCCTTCTTCTCCCTCTGACTCCTCCTGACCGAGAGGACATTTGCACCAACCTCAGAGTCTAAGACATACAACACAGACATTTGAAGAATTTCCAAAAAGTAATACGTGATTTTTCAGAATTCATGTAACCCAAAGTACTGTGCCCACCCCCGGCCCCCTCCCTTGCCCACTCCGAGAGACAGAGATTCGGTATAATTCCACTTGGCCACGGCTAGAGTTGTGTCTCAAATGCTCCTCTGAATTGATGGTAGACAAAACCTCCTCAGCATCCAGGCGTCAGGCCGTTCCTGGATTGCAAAGTGGTGCCTGTGTTGTCCTCCTCGTTTTAAAGTTGGGAGGTTCTGGCAAGGAGCGGGGTGGGGAGGTTTGTGGGCCTGATGGATTTGTTCTTTTGTACACAGCTCACTCTGCTCCTAGCCCCCTCTGCAGATGACAGGAGGTGCTAGACGGTGGAAAGTAAGATGCGCAGGCAGACACTGGATATGGTGTCATTACCGCGCATTAAAATAGACGGAGCTTGGATAGGAAAGCAAAACAGCCCGTATCTTACGTGACGCCGGGAAGGGACACGTCACCCCGCACTGCATGTGCCTGTGCCGAAAAGAGCGTTCCAGGCTCTGAAAATGGCACAGGAGCCAAAGAGCCCAAATAAACCCCTCATCCTGGGGAGTAGGAGCGGGAGGAGGCTTTCACCAAGGCCGATGGGAGTAGACGTGAATCAGAAACTACAATCGCATGAGCCACCGTTTGGTTCAAGCTTTTACTTGCATGTGAGGAACAGTAAATCTCTTTTCAGAGCTAAACTACAGCCGTGCCAGCTCTTTGCTGGGGGTTGGAGAAAAGTCATCGAATTCCCCAAGACGTTGCTGAACAACTTTTCCAGGCTAGGTCAAGAAGAGCTGGGAGGAGGGTCCCACGTGTTCTAGGGAGTTTACGAGTTTATGTGACAATCTAAAGACCGATGGAAATAATTTTTACAAATGCAATCTGTAAGCGAGTATTATCACACATGGTTCGAGTAGGGATGTCAAACAGAGGGTCCGCTGGGGAGGCACAACCTGAGGGGGGTGGATTCAGCTAGACGGAGGGAGGAACACAGACTACGGGCGTGGGGAACAGCGTGAGAAACAGCGCAGAGGGACGTCCCGGGTGGTGTGTGTGCAGAGGCAGAGAAGAGGGCGCCTGGGTGGCGTAAGACAGAGGGTGCAGGTGCTGGATGGGGACCTGCCTAGAATCCAGCGATTCCTCTCTGCCCCTCTCAGCATGTGGCGTGAGAGTGTCCCAGCACAAAACTCAAGGTTAAATCCTGGATCACGCGTCAGGGGGTGGAGAAGAACCCGGGGGGAGGTTCACAATGAGTTTACTGGGGAGGGTCCTCCAGTAGTAATACTGGTCATCAGGTTTCGACTGGGTTTGGAAGTTTCTTTCTGTTAGTGTGTCGGTCATACTGACTCAGGCCATGGACAGAGTAAAGTGACCTTAATTTCCCTGCTAAGATTTTTGGTTTTTAGAACACAAGATATCATGCTGCGTGTCTTGCCCACCAGAAGGCTTGTGGCTTCCTCTGGGTCCAACCCTGAACTTCTGAAATCTCTCCCATGGGGCAGAGCACACAGCTGCCGCCACTGAGATGCATCTGCGAGGGCGACTTTCTGAAACTGCTCTTAAGATACATTTAAATACAGGAAAGTCACTCTCGGAGGCCACTTTGGATACAAAGTGATCTTTACATCTCTTGCAATCCTATTTTTATACTCGGTTCCTGAAGCCAGAGGAACATGGGCCAACTAGCGAAGAGAGAGCTGAGAGTACAGCCGGCTGCTGATGCCGTCACCCAAGGCGTGAGCTGGGATGATGGCAGATCTCGTGTCTGCACCGTGCTCCACCTCCCAGGTGAGCCCTCACCGTTCCTCCCACCCCGCCGAGGTCTCTGCCGGGGTTGACTCATGAGGGTGAAGGATGGAGAGTGGGCGGCCCACAGATCTCTCGGCGGACCTCCCGTCAGAGCCATGTCTGGATTGGAGAATGTGATTAAGCTCCAACCCACCCTTATCTCACACACACGCGCACACACACACACAGACATACACACTCACACACACACACACACACACACTCAGACATATACACACAGACACACACACAGACATACGCACACAGACACACACACAGAGACATACACACAGACACACAAAAACACACACAGACACACACAGACACACAGACACACAATTCTGCCCAAGTGCCAATGAACACAAGTGGGGAAAAAGTAACCCAACAGCATCACCCAAAACAGAGGACACAGATGCCAACACCAGCAGATGAAAGGAGTTGATCCCAGTAACAATGTCTTGAGAAATACAAACGAAACAAGAAAAACAAAATCATGATGGCATCCTTTAACTTGCTTTTGTCTTTAATAGATCAAGTAAAAAAAAAAAAAAAAAAAGGGAGAGAAAACCTGAATAACATTTTACCTTACACAGAATAGACTTTATTTTCTAACACCCACATAAGATCTTACATTAGTCAACAAAAAACCCAATACATTTTAAAACATCAGAAATTTGTGTTTCACACACAATTTATGTTTAATTATTAAATATATTACAGTAGTAATTAATGACATATATCGTAAACACAACAGTCGTTAGGAAATTAAGCAATACTCTCTAAAATAACTCTTTGTCAAATAAAAATTCAGCACTTTAATTACATGTGTATACTATATCTATAGAAAAATAACCATGAAAAAGCTACATATCAAATCTCAAGAGCAAAGTCTCTCTCATAGAAAAATTTAAAAGATCTCATATTTTCATTGTTTAACAAAATTTTTAATGAACAAAAACTCAAAGACTTAGAAATATAATCATAAAAAATTTCACAGAAAATACAGAAGCAAACAATTAAGTCCAGAGTTTAAATAAATTAGAGAAAAAAGTAAAATATATTGTATATGTACTTATCTGTGTATGAACATGCACATACACACACACACATATATACACACACACACAGTATTTTAAAACATTTTTTCTGAAAGTTCTAGACATTGCAAGAAATAAGAAAAATATGTCACTATTATAAGTATTGAAGAAAAAGAAGCAAAATTACAATGATTTACACTTAACTTGCTTATTTTACCCTAAATGCTAAGACAACTGAACAATGATTAAAAGTAATTAGAACTCTTTTTGGAATTCAACAAAATAATTTTAAAGTACATGGAAGAATCAATAGGTAAAATACCCAAGAAAAATTTTGTTTACAGTAATTCAGAAAGTCTTGTCTATATACATCATAAAGCTACAATAATAAAATCAGTGTGGTTTGGCCTTTTGGACAAACCCATGTACCGGAGAATTCGGAAGCATGCCTAGGTTTTTTTTTTTTTTCCCAAGGTTATGGTGATTTTATTGTAAAAACAATTTTATTTTGTTATTTTACTGGGTCAATACATTTTATAATCAATGTATGATTTTTAACACCCTTGTACCAATTATGGCACATAAAGGGTCTATGGCTCCGTCCATGTGTTGGGACAATGACCAACCATTTCCAAAAGGAATTTAATGAATAATTCACATGGATAAAATGTTTAATGTAAATTATAAAAGAAGTACTTGAGGCAAATGCAGGTGTATATATCATTGGCAGATGAAAGGGTGAAGGTGGAGGTTGAAAAAATATTAATTCTAAAATATATACTATTTTACTCAGTCTGCTATTTCTATTTTAATGATTGTAAATTTTAATAATCCTAGTATAATTGAAATAATTTTTATTGTATCAGACTTATAAATTAACTCCTTTATGGTACCTGCCTTTGTTGTCTTGCTTGGAAAATGGGGTGTGTGTGCGTGTGTATGTACATTCTAGAAACAAACACCCACAGCATAACATTTAAGAGTATGGATTCTGCCAATGTGGCAGACTTAATATCCAACTTTGTGTGACCTTAGATGAATTAATTAATCTTTTTATGCTTAATTTCCTTATCTGTAAAATGGAAATGATAACATTACCTAATTTACTATAGTGTCTTGATGATTAAATTAATTAGAACGTGTAAAGCACTTAGAATAGTAGTTAGCAAATTTAAACATTATATACATGCTATTATGGTTATTAAAATAATATAATACTAATGGACAGGAGAAGGTTATTTAGAATTGAAAACATACGTGTGAGAAAAAGGACACTAAAATTACTAAACATATTTTACATTTACCTTGTTCAAAGAAACACAATTTAAAATTAATGAATTCATATTTTAACCTATAGAAATGGCAAAAACAACTGCATCAATTCTCAGCAATTTTGCAGAGACCTAAACACTCTATTCATTGGTTTCAAACTTATGTTTTTCTTATTCTCAATTGAAACTTAATTTCAAACTTAGTAGAGCAGTATCTAATAAAATATTAACAATGTGTATACTTTTAATACAGAAATTCCTCTTCAGAAATGTATCCATCCTATGGAAATTATTATGTATGAACCAATATTCAGGTACAAGGAGAGTGTACCTGAATGTTTTGAGAATTGGTATCATTTCTTTTTTAAATGTTGGATAGAATTCACCAGTGAAACCATCTGAGCCTGGTGTTTTCTTTTTTAAGAGGTTGTTCATTATTGATTCAATTTCTTTCTTAATTAGGCTTATTCAGATTATCTATTTATCCTTGTGTGAGTTTTGGCAGATTGTGTTTCAAGAAATTGGTCCATTTCCTCTACATAATCAATTTGTGGCATAGTTCATAATATTCCTTTATTATCTTTTTAATATTTATGGGATCAATAGTGATGGCTCTTTTTCATTTCTGATTTTAGTAGTTTCTACTTCTACTCTAATTTTTATAATTTCTTTTCTTCTGATTACTTGGGATTTGATTTTGCCTTCTTTTTCTAGCTTCATAAAATAGAGGCTTCGATAGTTGACTTTAAATCTTTCTTCTTTTCTGATGTATGCATTCAATGCTATAAATTTCCCCCTAAGCAATGCTTCTGTTGTATTCTACCAATGTGGATGAGTTGTGTTTTCACTTTCATTTTGCTCAAACTATGTTTTAATTTCTCTTAATATTTCTTTAATTTGTGTGTTATTTAGAAACGTGCTGTTGACTCTCAGGATATTTTGGGATTTCTCAGCTTCTTTCTGTTGCTGATTTCTAGTTTAATTTCATTTTGATCTGAGAGCAAACATCATATTATTTCTATTCTTTTAATTTTGTTAAGGAGCATTTTATGGCCCAGAATGTGGAGTATCTTGGTGATTGTCACATAGGAACTTGAGAAGAATGTTCTCAAGTTGTTCTCAAGCTGTTGTTGATGAAGTATTCTATAAACAGCAATTAAAGCCAGTTGATCGATGGTTCTGTTCAGTTTGACTCTATCCTTGCTGGTTTTTTGCCTGATGGAGCTGTCAATTACCAGTAAAGGGGCATTAAGGTCTCTAACTATGACAGTAAACTTGTCTATCAGCTTTTGTCTCATGTGTTCTGAGCTGTGCTGTTAGGCACAGACACGTTAAGTATCACTATGTCTTCTTGGGGAATTTATTCCTTTATTATTATGTAATGTGCCTCTTTATCCTTGATAATTTTCCTTGTTCTGAAATCTCTTTTGGCTAAAATTAAATATCGGGTCTGATTTTGATGACTGTCAGCATGGAATGTCTTTCTTCATCCCCTTATCTTTGCGTCTTTATACTGAAAGTGCATTTCTTGTAGACAACATAGTGTAGGGTTTTGCTTTTTAGTCACTTTCACGTTCTCTTTTAATTGGTGTATTTAAACTATTCATATTTAAAGTGATTATTGATGTGGTTGGAGTAACAGCTAAACATATTGCAACTATTTTTTTTATTTGCTGCCCTCTTTCTTTCTTTTAGCTTTTCATTATTTTTCTACTTTCTCTGGTTTTAATTGAGCATTTTACATGATTCCATTTTCTCTTCTCTCTTAACGTATCGATTATACTTCTTTTTACATTTTTCTAGCGATTGCAGTAGGATTTGCAACATACACTTACAACTAATCTGAGTCTACTTTCAAATAATACTATTCTACTTCAAGGTGAGTACGGGTACCATGTAACACAGTACTGCCAACTCCTCCCACCTGTCCCTTAATTTAATAACATTACTCTCGTTCATTTTACTTATCTGTAAGTTATAATCACACAATACATTGTTGCTATTAATATTTTGAATAACTTGTTATCTATTAGATCAATTCAGAATAAGAAAAATTAAACATTATATTTTTACCTTCATTTATTCCTTCTCTAGCATACTTTCTTTTTTTAGATCCAAGTTCTTGACCTATATTATTTTCCAACCTGGTGGTGTTTGTAATAGTGAAAATTTGGAGACAAAATATGAATAAATGTTCACCAATAGGATAAATCTACAGTAAACCCGTGTAATGGATAAAGCCATTGAAAATGATTGTGAGCTTCCGTACGTCTCTTCTCTTCCTTCGTGCTGGTGTACTAATTAGCCACAGCTGAGGAAGATGTGCCAGGAATACATTCCCGGCTCTCTGTGAGCACACTGCAGGGAGGCCTGACCACCGTCACGTCACCTTGCACTTGTGAGAGCGTGTCACGCTGCCGATGGTGGCAGAGGCTTCCAGGAAGGAGCCCAGCAGCAGGGCCGGGGGTTGTGAGGGCAGGGCATGGCGCGGGGGCAGGTGGCCAGAGAGGGGGCTGTGCCTTTGGTTTGGTGATCACGGGGGTTGTTACTAGAGGGGTTAGGACTACTTTTTCCCACCTTTGCCTGCCCCTCATTCATAGAACTAGGCTCTTTTGTTCTCTTAGTTTCAGGAAAGGGAGGAGACCCCAGAAGGGGAAGGAGAAAAAGGCATCTCTTTCTTTTACTTCAGAAATTTGGCACAGCCTACACCCTCGGAGGAAGTGCAGAATCGAGGTATGGGCAACATTTTACAAGAAAACACCGTCACTAAGTGTCTCCTTTCAAGATAGGGAAAGGATTTCAGGCGGGGGCGTGGGGGGGGGGTGGGGGGGCGGGGCAGGACCAGCATTGCCTTCGGGGATTCCTGTGGCCTGCACCTAAGCTGAGCCCCAAAGAGTAGGGAAACGACCCAGAAAAGTTTGCAGTGACTCTAAAGCAGCAGTGCCTTGCACAGTTGCCTGGCACGAAGCCAGGAGACACGAGCAACTCAGTGAAGACGGGCGAGGCTTTGGGCAACCTGATGGGACTTCCGGAGAGCACAAAGTCCAGGAGCAGCACGCACGGCAAATCCCACGTGCCCCAGGGCAGCGCGGAAGCCAGCGGATGAAGGATCTTGGAGTTGGACCCCCCTAGGCAGTGGAATAGACCCGAGACTCGCACCAGACGTGGTCAGAGTCATGCCGGTGAATGTCAGCGCAGACAGGGGGCACTGAGGGTCGGGTCACTGGCCTCCCCTAGGAACCTGGCATCACAGAGGCCCTAAAAGCAACCGCAGGGAAGGAGTTAGAGGAACCTCCACTTTTACTGAACTTACATTTCTATAACCCTGGTAAAATCATTGCTCAGAATGTATGTTAACTGAGTTATAAAAAATAAAGTTACACTTTGAATACTTGTGTTTATGTGCACCAAGATCCCTACTTGGTCATTTTTATGGTAATTTTAGCACCAGGCTTCCCTGGGGTGACCACGTGAGGAGACGGAAGGGTGAAGGCAACCGTTAGGAAGTTGCCAGGTCTGCAAATCCCATCTCGCGGAGGGGTGAAAGCAGGCTCTCTCTGGCGCCCACGCCCAGCAGCCCTGATTGTAAATAAGGAATTAATGAGTGCATCAAAGACAATGTCGGTATTGCATAAAAAGTGAGCAGTTCACACCTTTTTTTTTCAAAGTTAACTTTTTTTTTCAGCTTAAAAACCTGATAAATGATTTCAATTAACAGTTACAGAAAAAGAAAATTATATTGCAAATTCATGCAAAAGCTTCCTTCAAAATCACTTGCCTAATTACACAAATCAATTCTTCAGACTGAGCATCCAGTTCCAGAACAGAAAGCATGGATGTTCCAGAAGCCATTGCAAGGGGAAGGCGGCAATCTCAGGGTGGTCTTCGCTGGCCTTTATTTCATAAGGATAAAACAAGCTAAAGATCGTGGAAACATAGGCTGTCAGGACCCAGCATTGCTCCATAAAGGGCTTAGCACAGTGCCTGGGGCATCGGAGGTCTGAAGAGGTAGATGCTCCACACCTGGTTCTTCCTCCTCTTCAGGCAAAATTAATAGTGAACACCGTGGCTCAGAGATAGTCGCCAAATGTTAGCTCTGGAGCTGTTGAGAGTCGCCCAGCCGTATCAGACAGACGGACGGCTGCCCTGTTACACCAAGATCCAGGGAAATCTTTGCCATCACTGTTACTGTCAGCGTCATCACTGCCATCACGGCCAGCATCGTGGTCCTCAGTGTCATGACCTTGAAGAATCTTGTCTTGCAAGCACGGAGATGGAGCTCGACGTAACAGAAAAGGAAGTGGGGTTAGAAGGCCTGGATGATGAACTGACTCAGCCTGTGGCTGGCTGTTTAATTTGGGAAGGTCGCGTCCCTGCCCTGGGCTTCCCTTCACACACGTGGCTGAGTGGAGAGTTTAGATGAGTGTGGAGGGCTCTTCTCAGCTCTCTCCACTTAAACCTCTAAGGTGCTCGAGGGCAGACGCCTTGTCTTGTTGAACACCGTATCCCTCGAGGGCCCCGACTGTCCCTGTCTTAGAGTGTGTGCCTGACACTAACTGGCTAATGTCAGTTGCAGTTTTGTTTTTGTTGTGTGGCAACTTGGGAAATCAGATTCTTTTGCTGCTGCTTTTAGTTATTGTTTATTTGTTTCGTGATTTTTCTAAGCTGGTTTTGTAAAATCTATGTTATTTGTTGTGTGTGGCCAGTTAAGTCTCTTTTCAGTGAGCTTAGTGGTCAGCTAATAACTGGGCAGTGATTTCCCTAAATGCTTGGAACTGATAATTCTTCCGTCTTTTCTTAGGGCTCTGCAGGAATAATGAGGCAGGCCGTCAACACTCAGCCGGGTCGCTGGGATGATGTCTTAGCTTTCACTTCCTGCGTGTGCAGACCTTGGCGTCCGCCAGAGGTGAGAGCTTGGGGTCTCAGCCCATCCTAAGCACATACACAGCCCTGTAGATGTGTATGGCTTTCCGGGTGCCCTAGAATAAGTCACAACTTTTCAAAGCCCCTGTGCATGCCTCACTCCTCAGATTTTTCTTTTATGTTAGTCTACTGTTTTTTATAACTGCGATCCATCAGGCAGCCGCTCTGTTAAAACATTTGCGCATTTTTGACAAACTCCCCTTGGGAAGAGACTTTCAGCATTTTGTTGAGCTGCAAGTGAGGTCAAATAAAGGCAGACTTTCCAGTGGGGCCTCAAAGGGAACCAACAGGCCAAATAATGGCAATTTTTAAATCATCTGTTCCCTTTCATACTAGAAATGTAGGCTATTTTTTTTTTCAGTGCTACTTCAAAGCTGAGAACGGGCAGGTAGAACTAGAATAAGTTAAAACACCACAAAATTTGCTGTTTTCCCTGAAATTCAGCCACTTTTCTTGTGTAAACACTCCCTGGGTGTTGTTGACAGCCTTTGATTAATTTCTAAAGGTCTGTAATTGTTGATTCTGACTGTAATTTTTACTAGTGTTTTTCATTAATTTTATGTAGGGGTTAATTTATAGAGGTTCCTTACTGTGCCATTTTCTTGGTCACCACCAATTTCTGTCAGTTTGTGTTTCACATATTTTGTAGATCTATTGTTTGTAACCTACACATTTAGGATTGTTATGAATTTTTGATAGAGTGAACATTTTTTCATGACTTAATTTCTCCTTCTGTCACTTGAAAGTTTATACTTTATGTGAAATTGATATAACCACTCTTGCTTTTTAAAATTAATGTTTGTGTAGTATGTCTTTTCTTCATCCTTTTACTTTCAATCTACATCTCTCATAGTATTTGAAGTAAGTTTCTTATACATAACATATGGTTGGTTCATTTTTTTATCCATTCTGCCAATCTCTGCCTTTTAAGTGGTATTTTAGAGCATTTACATTTAATATAATAGCTGATATATTAAGCTGCCATTTTATTTTTTGGTATTTATTTATTCATTCTATTTTTTGTCTCTCTGTTTTATTTCTTTTTCTTTTTTCTTTTCTTTTCTTTTCTTTTTTTTTTTTTTTTGCTTCCCTGTGAAATACTCGAACATATTTTTTACAATTCCATTTTGATCTATAATGTTTGTGCGTGATTAGCTTCTTTAGTGGTTGCACTTGGTATTACATACTTATCCAGGTCTACTAGTGTCTGCATTTTACCAGTTGGAATGAAGTGTAGAAATCTTACCTTTTAGATACATCACTTTACCCTTTCCATTTATAAAATAATTGCCTTAAATGTTCCTTCTGCATGCATTGACAATAATATTAGAGAGTGTAATTTATTTTTCTTTTTGCTTCCACCATAAAGCATTATTTAGAGAACTCAAGAAGAGAAGTAAATTCTATTGTGTTGGCCCATGTTCTTGCCCTCACCAGTGTTCTGTTTTTCATACGGATGCTCCAAGATTCCTTTTTTAATCACTGCCTTTTTGTTTAGAAAATTTATTCCAGCTATTCTCTTAGGGTAAGTCTCATGGTAGTAAATTCTCTTAGTTTTTCCTCATCTGAGAATGCTTTGATTTCCTCTTCATTCCTTAATGATATTTTCATGGGATGTAGAATTCTGAGTTGACAATTATTTTATTTCAGTGCTTAAAAAATACTGTGCTACTTCCTCTGGCCTCCTGGGTTTCTGATAAGAAATCTTTTGTCATTTGAATTTCTCTCCACCATATATAATGCATTATTTCCTTCTATCTGATTTCAGGATTTTAACTCCTGTCAGTTTGGTTAATTATAATGTGTCTTGGCATCAATTTCCTTGTTTTTTCTTGTTTGAGTTCACTTAGCTTCTTGAATCTGTAGGTCAAATGTGGGACATTTATAGCCATTATTTCTCCTAATACTTTTTCAGCAATTGCCTCTTTCTCCTCTCCTTATGGGACTCTAATGACACAAATGTGGGATCTTTTGGGATTGTCCCACACACCACAAGTCTCTTGGTGCATTAAATGTGGGTCGTCTTCTCCAATCTGCCTGATACCACTTGCTTTCAGAGTCATGAACTAGTTGCTTCATGCGTTTGTCTGGACTTAGCACTTGCAGAAGAGACAGAGTGGGGTGTGCTTACTTCCTCTTACTCAGAACCAGGAACTCCCCATTTTATTTTGAGAATATTGTTCCAGCTGGGGAGACTGGAGATGAAAAACAATTCTATTTTTTCTAGTCCAGCAAGTTCTGCCCCCTCTATATTATATATAAATTCTGATTGCAAATTGGCCAATTTGTCAAACTTTTGTCCCTATCATAATCTTATCACATGTAGCTTGGTGTAACCAGCTAACACTTCCAAGATTCCAGCTAGAAACTGTCTTTTTACAGATGCTTTCTGCAAATACATTGCACAGCCTTCTGCGGGGAGCCGGGAGCTGTCGGTTCCCCATGAGGTTCCAGGGCATTGGGAATCTCAACAGGTTCCTGTGGAACTGGAAAACGTGGGAACTCCCCCAGCCCAGGATCCCAGACGTAAGGTGACAAGGACATCATTGGCGTTCGATAGCTGCAGAGAAACCCTTCGTTGGAAGACACACGGCAAGACAATGGATGGTACTCAGCGGGTCGTCACTCACGGGCGTCACATGACCATGGATGACGCAGTGTTTCCTGGCTCCAGCATGCCCCAAATCTTAAAGGTCCCTTTGCTCATTAGGGGATTCCACTCCAGACCCCGCTGGGCGTCACTCGGTGCTGAGGTAGGCACTGAGGCAGTCTGATGCGTTTCTGGGTGGCTGTTAGAACCGTTTTATTTGGTCTGCTGTGACCTGTGAGAGCTCACTGAGGACAACCTGGAGGCCCCACGAACCTGAACGTGGCGGCTGGAATGACCGGCCTGGCACGTTCCTCGGTTGCTGTTCTGCTACCCTGAGTTACGCAGCTTCACCTAACGGGCCCAGATATGGGCGGATTGGCTGTCTCTTCTGTAGAGACCCTGGGATAGTAAAAACACACAGAAACAGTCACAGACACATTCAGAGTGGGCTGGATGTCACCGAGCACTCAGGGCCATGGAGCAAGGGAGTCATCTCCAGGCAGCGGGCTTAGCGAACCGTTGTCCTACACATGGAGAATGTTGTCTTTCTTATTTTTACTTTAATTTCCCTTTTTTTAAAAAAAAAATGTGAGATTGGGTCATCGCCTCTGTGCTGCTTTCTCAAGAACTGACACATTTAGTGCGAATAAGGCTAATGACAAGAAACAATATTTTAATGTTAATTAGATATTCCATGTGTCTTAGTTCATCAGAGAACTATTGCTCTTTTATGTATCAGATGAAAGCAGAGCTCTTGCTTGGAGGAAAACAGGGTACACAGTCAGAAAAGACAGTGTTTTCCGTTTTGTAATTATTCAAATGATTGTTGCTTTCTAGAAAAACCAAAGATTCTGAGAGGGCGGGGGAGATACTAGGCAGTAACACGACTTCACGGCAGGAGCGCACTGCAGAGCCTCGCAGACCCTCTTCTCTCTCTGTTAGCAAACATCGTACCAAGGCTGTAATCCCCAGTGGAGAAACAATGTCTCAGAGAGTTGCTCAGTGGCTTCATTAGATAAACAGGAGGTGTCGGGACCAAGCCTCCTTCTGAATGGACCTGCGTGGGGGAAAGGGCCCCAAAGCACATAAAAGCCCCTGGTGTCCTGTGTCTCCTGTAGGGTGCCAACACCCGGTTGGAAGAAAGACACAGGGACACAGGTGTTGAGTAATACTACTATAAGTTCATGTAAATATAATGACTGGGAAAAGAATGAAGACAATTGCTTTCCTCTGTGAACTCAGTATTTCCATCTATAACATGAGCATGTTGGGCCAGCTCAGGGAAGGCTGCAGAGGTCCCCTCTTCCCTGACCTCTGGGGAGCATAGCAGAGTGACAGCCTTCGTGTGGGGGGCCAAGGGGACCCTGTTACTGATGAGAACATGTATCTTTCTGGCAGGTGGAGACAGAAAAAGCCTGAAAACCAGTGCATAAGGCTATCTGATTTTCCTACCTAACTCTTTAGTTCAAGAAAAGTCAAAAAACGTAATAATGAAAAATTGAAAATAGTTAAAATTGAACAAAAATAAAAATGCCACATATCTGGCAGTTCTTAGAACAAAATATATAGTCTTAAATATTTGTATGAGAGGAGGAAGTCTCAAAAATTAGGATCTAAGCACCCTACTGAGAAAGAGAAAAAATGAACAGCAGAGTAAATCAAAGAATATAGAAATGAGAAATTAATAAAGGTGAGAGAAAGGACTAATGAAACAGAAAACAAAGAAACAAAAAAGAAATCAAATCTTACCTTTTTTTTTTGAAAAGACTATAAAAATAAACAACCCTCTGGTAGGACTGAGCAAGGCAGAAACAGATCAGGCACAAATAATGTTAGGGCTGAAGAAAGAGACGTAACTACAGATTTTGCAGAGATGTAAACAAGAGAGAATACTTGGAAACTTTATGGCTTTAAATTTGAAAACTTGGACAAAAGGGAACATTTTCTAGAAAAAATGAAATCTGAAAACTCACTGAAGATTGGGGAAAATCTTCACTATATATATATATATATATATATCTTTCAAAGGACTTGCATATAAAATATACAAAGAATTCTTACAACCCATATTATTATTAATTATATTAATTATGCTGTTATTAATTATAATTGTAACACAGTATTAATGATATGTAATATCATTATCATTAATCTTATTAAATAAGAAGACCTAATTTTAAAAAATGGGCAAAAGATTTGAGCAAACACTTCACATACGAAGACATATTTGCCAATAGCTATGTGAAAAAGTACTCAACATTAGTATTAGTGATGAAATCCAAATCAGTAAAACAATGAAATAACAGTTCATACCCAGGAGAGTGACTAAAATTCCAAAAACATCAGAGGTTGGGATGTTGGTGAGGATGCGGAGCGACTGAACTCTCCTACATTCCTGGTGTCGTGTGTGAAATCACAAACCACTTTAGAAAACCCTTTGACGATTTCTTATGAAGTTAATCACATACATATCATAAGATTAAGCAAATCCACCCTGAGATATTTACCCAAAGAGTTGTACACCAATGTTCAAAGTCGAGGTACTTATTGATCCAAACTGGAAACAACCTAAATATCCATCCGGGGGGGAATGGTCAAACAACTGTGAATATTTATACGGTGCAATGACACCCAGCAAAGAATAAGCTACTAATACACCAGTAATATGGATAAATCTCAACACAAATTACTTTGAGTAAAAAAAAAGCCAGACACAAAATAATGCATATTATATGATCCCCTTTAAATGAAGCTCTAGAAAAGACGAAACTAATCTATGATTAAGTGATTCATAGCAGTGGTTGACCAGGGACGGGGAGCCGGAACACTGGCTGGAAGGGTACGCGGAGAATTTTCCTAGAGTGTTGGGAATATTCAAGATCTTCATGAGGAAGTGGGTTAGGTGGGTGTATGCATTTGTCAAAACTCATTAAATTATATGCTTACCACTGCATTTCACAATATATAAATTGTATCAATAAAAATATCTTAAAAACGGGTCCACTGAAGATAAGGAAAGTGAATCAGTGGTTAAATATCCACATACACGCACATACACGCGGGCACACATCCCACCAGCAAACAAGCAGGCCCAAATGGTTTTGCAAAGTTCTACCCAACTCCCTAGAGCTGGACAGCCTTGATCTTGCTGGTTCTGCCAGATGGGGAAGTTTTCCTCCCCCCGGATATCAGGGGCTCGTCTGTTCTCAGCATGTGGGACTGCCGGGGGCAGGAAGAGCATGGCGAGGAGGGGAGAGTGGAACAGAATGAGGCGGGAGGTGAGTGGGGACCTCAGTGGCAGGTCCCGGAGGCACAGGTGGCAGATTTGTCGGTTAACTATAGAAGGGTCATATATCCCTGATGGCTCTTCTTTCTTGCTAATTTTGTTCAGGTACGAGGCACCCGTGAGGCTGAGGCTGAGTTGGGCTCATATCTCAGTCCCAGGAGACGAACCTTCACTAGCGTAACCAATGGAAATGCCATTCTCTTTGCCAGCAATGACGTGTGGAGACAGTCAGGTGACACAGTGGCAGCAGTGGGATGGGAACGGAGCCCCACATGGAGAGGCAGGAGTGGGCGGGGAGATGCTCAGAAGTGTTTCCTACACTCTAAAAAGGGAGGAACTTCTATCTTCTGGCTTCGAGTCCTGCCTGTGCCAACGTGATACGCCATCATCTCCCAGAGGTCTTCCACTCTGGAGGACCAGCTGGGGGGAAAGTCAACACAGAGGATGCCAGCAAAGCTCGAAGGAAGTTACATCCTTGAGGATGTTATGAAACCACCAAATTTGGACACTTCTGGGCTTTTCTGTAAGATCGTCAGTGCTCTTGTTGTTTAAGCCGTTCCTAACAGGAGTGGATTCTGCTACGCTAGCACTCGCTGTCCAAACCGTCCTTGTAATAGGGCTTTGAGTATTTATTGGAAGAGCAATGGAGGCTACTGGTGAATTTTAAACAAGGAATGCTCAGGTTGGGGTTTAAAGTGATCCCTCTGCCTGCAGTGAGAGGAGGGGTTTGGGGGAGCAGGGCTGGGAGGGGAGCAACCGGAAATCATCCTCAGGAGAGATGGCAGATTATGACATCTTAGACCCTGGTGATGATGGAGAGTGGTGACTCCATTCATGTATAATTAAGAGAAAAAAAAAATCACATATGTTGCCTTCTCCAGAAAGCCTTCCATGATTTTTTTTTTCAACTAGGTCCTGGCTTTGAACTCTCCTTCCTTTAAACCCTCCAATGAACATTGTGTGGCCTTCACTTTGGGTACCAGTTCTGTCTCAGGTCACACAAACATGCCCTCCCAGTGGGCTGTGGGCTCTCTGAGGACCGAGACCCAGTCTTGCTCACCTCCTTCTCCCATGAGCGCTCTGAGCACCGGGGCCACACAGCCACGTGGGCACAGTTGGACTGCCCGGCTGGCCCAGGGGGAAACAGACCCTGCGGCTGCTTCTCCCTGGCTGGCAGGCGAGTTTCACCTTCAGTCCTCGTCCACCCACCCGTCCACCTGCGCTCGCTTGCAGGGAGCCGACACTGCGAGGCGTGGAGTCAACTAGTGGGGGAGGGACAGTGAGAGACACCCGGCTGTCCACGCACGGTTCCAAGTGGGGAGACCAGCCCCGCCTCTGCCACCTTGGGAAAATCACCTTTCCTCTCTGGGAGTCAGTTTCCCCCTCTGTAATATGGGGGGAGGGGCAGTGGCTGGCCCCGTGGCCGAGACTTGGCCCCGTGGGCTCCCAACCCCCCTCTGGCTTCCTAGGAATGGAATTCCACCGCGGGAAGCTGGAAAGGGTGGCGTGAGGAACCCACTGAGAAGGATGAGAAAACGGGGCTTTGTGTACTACGTTTTTTCTTTCCCTACACATTCATGTTTTGTGCTTTCAGTGAGAAACAGAAAGCCGGGCTGTTGGCTTTGCGGGGCTGTTTATCTCAAGGAGGCAGGTAGATGGTGGGGCTGGTGGGGAAGCTGTCCCCAGACAATAGCCATTCCCGGGGCGCAGGCTGCCGCGTGGCTGCAGCCCCAGTCCTCGGCCTCCCGGTGGGTCCTGCTACCCCGGGGAGCCTGGGCGGACGGATCCCTTCCAGGTTGCCCGACTCCGAGGCATACCAGAAGGACATAAATAATCAGCCACCAATGCTGTAGCTCGACTATAAAAAGCGTGCATATGCTCTGCGCAGGTTTTCCTAAGGTAAGGGACAGAGCTGGGCAAAGCCGAGCTTCTGGAACGGCCCATATGGGGAGGCGGTCTTTCCCGCCGGTTCTGCAGACAGAAATGGCCCATCTGCACTGGTTGCAGGTGTTTTGAATGATTATATTATTAGCTCTGTCTGTTCAACTTTGCTTTTTTATGGTGGCTTTAGTATTGCAGTAAAACAGAAAAAAAAAAAAAAAAGGAAGAAGAAGAAGAAAGAAAAAAGAAATATAAAGGCACCATCTGGTTCCCGGTTTGATTGCATCCTCCGTCAGGAAGGGGAGGAAGCGCGGCTGCTCTCTTGGGGGGCGGAGCAAACGCAGGGCAGACCGCTTCTGCCCTGTTCTGAGACAGTGCGGTTTGGGGTGAGCAAAATCCCCCATTTCGCCAGAGGGAGCTGGCTTGCCTCCTCACTTCTCCTCCCCCGCCCCACCTTGAGGCTCTGCAGGTGCGTTGGCGCTCACCTGGGCAGCAAGACCAGTGACCAGTGCGTCCCCCAGGCCCGCAGTCTGGTCTTACCTGTGAACACAGCCCTGGAGAGCTGGCCCTGGCCGTGTGTCCCGCCCGTGACTCTGGGCCGTCATTTGATCTGTGCTGTGACCTGTGAAACTTCGCAGGGCGTCCCAGCTGCAGGTAGCAAGACAAAGATTTATCTGATTATCAGTGCACGGGTAATTCATCAGGGAAATGCTCTCTGTGTCTGATGGCGCAGAAGGGGGGTTACTGAGGGTTGTGCGCGCACCCGGGGCTGAAAGGGTGCCAGGAGCCACCAGTCCAGCAAGGCCACGATGCGTGCTCACCACAGGAGGTGCCCAGCAGGTCCCGAGGATGTCATCTGCCTTACCATTGGTTTGGGGAAAGAGAATAGAATTCTGTGCGGTTATCTCTCCCCTAAAAGGGCGGAAACGACGCTCTCATGTCATCTGGAGAGGCCAGCGGGGGGTCTGGTCCTCAACTTTCTCTTCTCTCCAGGTACCCCAGGGACAGACAGACATTGCAGCAGAAAGCATTACGTAGATAATATATATCACACCACACACGTATGTAAATAAACATACAGGAGGCTGTGTGTGACCTGTCTTCTGCAATGTGCAATCGGGACAACACACGGATTCAGTTGTCAGCCTGCGGGAAGGAGGCACCGGCCATGAAGCTCTTAGGGATCCAGGGAGAGAAGGGTGGGGAGGAGGCTCCAGAGAAGGGAAGCATCCTTGAAAACGCCCCTCACTGGCTGTGGAACTGTTTCTGTTTGGTGCCTCTTACTGCGATGAACAGACTCCCCCCGCCCCCGAGCTCGCGCCAGCATGAAGGGCTCACTTGGTGCTCTACTGGGACGGGCACTGCATTCTGCTCTCTGCTCTGCTCTCTCCCCACTGCACCGTCTTTCGAGAAGCGAACTGGGCCATTCGTATTTCCTTTTGCAGAGCTTAAAGCGGAAGCTGGGGTTAGGGATAAACTCTCTTTATTTTATGAAAGCCCAAGTCCCTGGGGATTGTGCCCACGGGGTTCCTAAAGGAAGGCGCTGCCCCTGGAACGCAGCTAGGAAGAGAGAGGTTTTCTCTGAGCCTGGGGGAGGACACAGACCAGTGGGCCTCGGGGAGGTCAGCACGTCCCCCTTGCTCCTCGGCAGGGCCTGGAGTTGGGGGGACCTTGGAGGGAATGGCTGGTTTCATGGTGGCATAGGCACACCCCAGTCTGGCTGTCCCCGTCCATAGCAATGGGCCACCAGAGCAGCAGAAGTCACAGACATCAAATCCATGTCTGCATGGACCCCAGACATCCTGGGGGTAACCACTGCAGGGAGAAGAAAGGGGCTCCCTTCCTGGGACACTTGGATTTGGGTAGCAGCTCGCAGGTTTTGCGGGACCATGATGGAGTGGGTTAGGCAGGAAGCTCCCCAAATGCCTGTAATGACGTGATCATAAATTAAGGGTTTCATGCGTACTCTCCCTTCCTCCCTTCCTCCCTCCCTCCCTCCTTCCCTCCCTCTTTCCTCTCTACCTCCCTCCCTCCTTCCCTCCCTTCCTCTCTTCCTTCTTTTCTTGTTTTTTGCCTCAGTTTCCTCATCAGCAAAATCAATTCTATAACAATAGCCTCTATCACAATCGGCCCGTTGAGAGGGCTAATACACATGCTGTTTGCGAGACCCCCTGCTACACAATCAGTGTTCAATAAACACCGACTATAACTATCCTAATCGTTGTTTTTCTCGGCATATCTGCTTCCTTTTCCCCTTCTCTGTATTGAGAGGCAACAGAGCGTAGAGTTAAGAGAGCAAAATGTATAGCTACATAGCCAGGATCCCAAACAAAATGTGTTCATTATTTAATAGTATTAATAGCACCAACATCACCGTCATTACATGGTTTCTCCAGCCTCTGGTCTCTGCCTGTGCTGCTTGCTTCTGAGAAAACCTTGCCCTCTGCTCGCAGGGGTCCCAGCCCACCCTCTGGTGCACGCCCACCCTCAGCTCCATGAGACCCGTGATGCTATTTCTTTGCTCCCTGCTCAAGGAACCTCCTAGCAGGGCCCAATGTCCCCCCGTGACACCACAAAGGGACTAGAGAACTTTCTCCCGGGCAGCTCACCCAGAGCCTCTCCCGGGCAGCTCTCTCCAGGGGAGATACCACGAGGGGAGGCGTCACCTGCTCCAAGTCCACCGAGAGGCCAGAGAGCCTCTCTCTGGTGTGCGGGTTGCATCAAAAGCTTCCATTTATTCTCAAACTCTTTGCAGTGACCTGCTGTCCCATGAGGCTCACGAAGTACCCCCTGAACACGAGCTCTCCCTGGCCGCCCTATGGTGGACCAGGAAGTCTGCATGTGCACTCTCGTGCACGTGGCCTTGCCCCTAGTGCAGGCAGGAGCCCCGCGACCCTGCAGCTGGGACTGTGGGCTGCACACCCAGGTCAGCTTTGGGCCGACCCCTGAGCCGTCTGGTCGCTCGAGAGTCGGCCTTCGAGGCCCCCCACTCCTGCGGCCGTCGGGGCACGTACCTGGGCCCGGCTTCCCTCCCAGAGGTGCTGCCCTCCCTCTGTTTCCCCACAATCTTTCGGACGCCGCCCGTCCCCTCGGCTGCCTCTAGCAAGGGTGGGCTCCGTGGGACAAAAGAGACGCCTCCGAGCGCCAGTTCGCAGGGGAGCTGGGCAGCGAGATGTCTTAACCGAGAACGCACCGGGCCCTCTCTGGTCCTGGGCCAGCCCTCACCTTAGCATTAATCTTTTTCACATGCAGGAAAAAATAAACCCAAACAAAACTAAAGGGAAAGCCCCAGTCCTTTAGTCGAACTACACTGCGCAAACTCAGCCACCTGCAGGCAAATCCTCCCCGGCTTCGGGGTCCAGAGAGTTGAGGTCCCCCTGAGCTTGCAGTGCACCCTGGGGTCTTAGAGCCCTTCAGAGCCATCTGTCGGAGTCAAATGGGGGCACAAGCTCCCAAGACCTCAGTGAAGCTGTCTCTGACCCGACTCCAGGACAGACTCTTTATTATGCACCGTCTTATGGCCACAGTCGGTTTTCCAAGGGCTCTGTGTCTCCATGATTATACGTCCCTCATCCAGTCCTCTTTCCTTCACCCATAGCTATCGAGGGCCTGTTACTTGCTCTTCCAAACAGCCGTGAGGAGATAAAGTCACTGCCCTCAGGGAGCTTGCATTCCAGTGGGGGGGAGGGGGTGGACAGCAAGCACAGAGGCAGAGGGCGGCAGGGGAGACAGTGCGTCTCCGGGTGGGTGGGGGGCTCAGCGCGGGCCTCTCCGACAGGGCCCTGCAGCAGAGACCTTAGTGCAGGGGGTGTGAGCTGGAACTCCTAGCGCATGAATATCCTAGGCAGAAGGAAGAGAACACACAAGCCTTAAGACAGGCAGAGAAACTACCCAGTCCTTGGGCATAGCAATGCCCCCGGCTCCGTCATCGATGAACATTCTCACCAGCAGTCTCCTAAGCTGATTCCTAAATTGTCTTCAGGACCACACCCGGCAGTGGGCATTTCCACACCACGACAGCCAGCGTCCAGAGAACAGCCCCTCAATGCCCTCTTTCCCGCGCCCCTCAGGCTGAAAGCAGACAGTCCTGGTGCCACACATTTCTATTAGCTTCTTCCATACAATTTTATACAATGCAACGATCAAACACCGTGTAGTCATTTGTAAAAAAACATATCCCGTAGCAGTCACTATGGCTTTTGATGCAAAACAGAATAAAAACTCTGGTTTATTTGCTCCCCCATTTATGTGCTCAGCAGACACTGGCAGAGCTGCTGTGACACGGACGTCACCAAAGGGAGCAGAGAGATGGTGCTTGCCCCCGGGGACCACACGCATGTGCACACCACTGACCGCAGTCCAAGGTGGGAAGCGTGAGGGACCAAAACAGCAGTGAACGGGAGGAACTTGCTGTTCCCATTAACAGGATTATTTGCATAGATCCGTTTCGTGGAACAGCATAAGCTCAGCTGTGACAGTTTAGAAAACTGGGAGTTCTCCAGTGTGGTTCCCTGCAACTCTGCCGTAAAACTTGCATTTCTCCTCCGATCATCCTTCTGTTTCTTACTATCGGGGGGCTGCCAGTGGTGAGGGAGGGTTAATCTATTGTTCTGTACCTATTTCTTGCTCTTGCAAGCCCTTTACCTGTGACCCAATAGAGACAAAGTCTGATTCCTGCATGTAAATTCCTCAAACGCACCATGAGTTGAGCCACCCAAACCCCATTGCCTTTGAAACGGAAGCCCCCTTCTCACGGGGGCTCTAGAAAGGGACGTGTACACCCAAAGAGTCGTTCCCTCCCTGGAAGCCAGGCTGAGACTGAGGCCCCTGCGGACTCACACCCTCCGACCCTCATCACCTGGTCTGAGCCCTCGAAGGTCACCGGTTTGGGGAGCACTGGGCAAGATCGAAAGAAGGGCTCGTTTAGCTGAAGCGGGGTTTAAGAAGGCTCCGCTGAGGGTGTAGGTTGGGGCTGGGTTTGCCATCCCAGATGAAAACAACAGAAAAGAAGTAGATTAAAGCACTCTATGGTTTATGTTAAAATTGTTGAACTGAAGCCACGAGACAGACATTGTCTAGCAGGCAGACTCTGCGGGTCTGCCTTAAATTACACAACCTAATGTCCTAAAAATAAGCCCAGATTTAGGGTCCCACCCTCCTTGGTCTGTCTCTTGCTCTCTTGCCTTCTCTCTCTCACTTTTGCTCTTCCTTTATGGAAAGACAGTTCGACAGAAAAGTATATTACCTTGAAGGAGCACAGGAGTCTGGCTTTCTTTGGACTCAGGGTGGTGTAAGGGCAAAGGCGGTGACATCAGTGTTGAGAAGAGTCCTGAGGCTGAATCTGGGCTCTCCAGGGAAGAAGGTGTATGATTGATTAGTGATGTCTGCTTTGGGCATGAAAGCGGGCAGAGGTAGCTTGCCTGGCAGCCCGGGTCATGCAGGGATAATCTCGCCCTTGAGTCTGGTGTGAACAAGGAATGGGTCAAGGGCGGGTGGGTTCAGAGAGAGTCGGGGACAGGGAACTGTCCTAGCCACTCTGTGTGGGCTTCACGGCAGTGCAAAGACCCCGCGTCCTCACGCTGCCAAGGTCATCCCTGCCAGGCTCCCGCACCTCCCGGTCGTGGGGAGCTGCAGCCCTCAGCTGAGACCTGGGCCTGAGCAATATGCTACCACCCGCTGGCTGCAGTCAGGCAATGGGATTGACAGTTTGCCTGGAAGTTCTCAGAACCAGCCTGCCCAATGTGTTTTCCATAAACCTCCTCTTTCCATAATTATCTGAACTTCACCTGCAAAGACCAACGGTCCAGCACAACCCACTTCGGCCTGGGCTGTATTTCAGGTGTACGGGATAGAAGTACTCTGGGTTATATTTAGAGGTATTCCTCCTCCAGGTTACGCTTTTCCCCTGGCGTGCATCTAATTAACGGGGGGGAAAGTTCACACAGGCAGGAGTTTCTGCAAATTTACTGTGCAGGTCTTAGAGTCAAAAGTAGAGATTCTTTGCCAAAACTTCAGAGGGGTCTCTGCTTCTTGGGGCTTATGGACATGAACATAAAGCATCATGTATAAAACCTCAGCAGAGTCCGACCTGGGACTTCATGTGTTAGGTCCTGCAGACCTGGCAGAGACACCCAGGGCAGCTGCAAGAGCTGCACCCGTAGCACACGGCAAGACCGTGTGATGGTGCATACTTTGTCGTTCCTGCTCCGGGTGGGGCCCTGTTTTATGTGCTACGTACTTATTAACTCATGCAAACCTCACAACCTCGCTCAGAATTAATTAGACGAGTTGCAGCACACACAAGGGCACTCTTGGCTGCTGAACAGAGATGAACTTTTCATTCCTCCGTGAAACGTGGCACATGAGAGATGAGCCGTTAGAACCAGTTCACCAACCTCGTGCCCCACTGCAGGAGCTCTGGAGGTGACACATCTTGCCGTAAAGGAGTGTGGCTTCCCATAGGAGGAAAAGCAACTGTGTTTCATACAAATAGGAGGACATAGAAAAGATGTCAAGTACATGACAGGCAAGCTACCTCTGCCTGTTTTCATGCCCAAGGCAGACATCACTAATCAATCACACACCTTCTTTCCTGGCGAGCCCAGATTCAGCCTCAGGACTCTTCTCGACGCCATATTCTTGGACGCTACTATCAATGATCGCCACGTGTTTTTGTCCAGCTGGCTCCCTTTTTGCCATCTCTGGCTTGTGCTTGCACGTGGCAAAGGCATGTCTCTGTCCGTTCTTAGCGGGTTGGCGGGCAGCCCTGTGGAAAATGCAGGGAGGAGTTTCATGGAGCAGAAGACTGGCGTCCAGGGAAGTCAAGTGACTTTTCTAAAGTGGCCCAGCTTGGGACGCCTGCCTGCCCGCTTGGCTGGTGCGAGTCGGACACCTGACTCTACAGCCCTTTGGGCAGCAGGCGGGGGAGCGGAGGACGCTTCTGGGGACGGACTCGTGCACTGTCACCCGGTGGGAACACACTAGCAACCAAAAAAATAGTTCGCTCACAACCCTGGTTCTTACCCAACCCGGTCCCGCGCTGTCCTTTCAGCCTTGTATCTGAGCCACTGCTTCACGTTTTAGGTTGAGTTTTGGCATCGGGTGTGCGGCTGGGCCCGGAGAACCCTCTGGCACCTGTCACCGACCAGGTGTCCGCTCATTTCACCTCCTTTGATGCTTGCAAGAATCCTGGGAGGTGGGTTTCTTGTTCCCCACCTTCAGAATGAAGAAACCGAAACTTTGAGCAACACATTCAAGGTCACGCAGCTAATATAGGTTCTAAAATTGGATAAAGATTCTTCTGGGTTGTTTCCACATGGAGATCCCAAGAGCCGTTTATGTATTAAATAATAACTTCGCTCCTCATTTGCTGAGCACCGAACACCCTTTAGACTTGCCACCTTTTGTGCCTTTGCTCAAGAAAGCCATGCGCTTAGGGATGGCTCCATTCGGTCCCCGTGAAACCCGCTTTCTGGAGCCATTTCTCAGGGACCTTGTTCAGACTGGAGATGACTTTGCACTGTGACAACCTCAGGTGTGGCCTCCGTTGGCATCAGCTGTACCCATTTGGGTGAGAACCTCTGTTCACTGTCTCACCACCCACGGGCCCCCAAGTTCCCTGGAGGCCGGGATGACGGTCCCTTCATTTAACACGGGACCCCACATGCTGGAGAGTTCGGGAAATGATGAGCTCTTTAGGTTGAGCCATTCAAAGTTGCCAGTAACCATTTTTTTTTTAACCTATAAAAAGTGCAATTTCATGTGGTTCAACCTAAATATATTGCATTTGCCTGGATTGAGGTGTATGGCTTATTAGGAAAAGATTCTGAACTTTATACATTGAGATGTTTCTGATCCAATATGTTCAAGACATTCTAATCATAGCATCCTATTATCACGGAGTCATAGGTTTTACTTTTAGTGGTTTATATTTAACATCTTAAAATGTTAAAGTCATACACGAAAGCGAAGCAAAGCCCCAGACTGAATCTCACTCAGCTTCAGCTGTTACCAAGGTCATGACCACTCTTGTTCCATCCCTGCCACACCCACTTCCTCTTTTCCCCATCCTCAGCTACGGCAAAGCAACGCCAAGGTATCAAGTCTTTGTAAAATCGTCCAGCATATGTTTTTAAAAGAAAAAGAGTCTCTTTTTAAAAACAAAACCAAAAATTACCCAAGGGGTACCATGTACACTACCCAGGTGACAGGTACACCCAAAGCCCAGACGTCATCCCTGGACGATATATGCAAGTAACAGAATTCAACTTGTACCCCCTAAATCTATTCAAATTAAGAAAGGAAAGGAAAAAAATTAAAAAATAGCCAAAATATTTAAAAATAAGTTAACAATTTCTTAATATCATCAAAGATTCAGTACACACACAACACACACAAAATCAAACGGACTACAATCAAATAAAATATAGTATTTTTTTTTTTTTTTTTTTTTTTTGAGACAGAGTCTCACTCTGTTGCCTGGGCTAGAGTGCCGTGGCATCACCCTAGCTCACAGCAACCTCAAACTCCTGGGCTCAAGTGATCCTCCTGCCTCAGGCTCCCAAGTAGCGGGGACTATAGGCATGGGCCACCATGCCCCACTAATTTTTTTCTATATATTTTTAGTTGTCCAGCTAATTTCTTTCTATTTTTAGTAGAGACGGGGTCTCACTCTTGCTCCGGCTGGTCTCGAACTTCTGAGGTCAAGCGATCCACCCGCCTCGGCCTCCCAGAGTGCTAGGATCACAGGTGTGAGCCACCGCGCTCGGCCCAAACAAAATACAGTTTGCATCAGGGAACGCATAAGGTCCAGGTGCTGTGTTTGGCAGATACATACGTTTCTTACGTGTCTTGTAATCTTGACCTTTGGTTCTCCTAGACAGTGCTTTAATCAAATTGGTTCTCTAACAGTTCCCATTGACTTAGGAGGAAACTGAGGCCCCGGGAGATTGAGTGGTTGTGCCCAATGTCCCGAAGTGAGTCGGTGACACTAGCCGGGGATGGAGCCCAGATGTCTGGCAGCGCGCAGCCCCCTGCCCCCACCCGAGGCTGCAGCCCACGCCCACTCGGGCACGAGGGTCTGGCACCGGCTCTCCGTCCCTTCCCGAGTCGGTGGGAATGCCCTGGGCAGATCACCACTTCCTGTTTGTCTTCCCTCGCGGCAGAGGACACGGCTGTGGAAAGGGTTCAAAGGGCTTCCTGACGCACAAAGCCCCTGGAAAGCAATATTTTGATGATTTAAGTATCAGTGATCAGAAACATGTGGAGTTCATTTCCTCTAGAATACACTTGGGTATGAAAATTAAGGGGAGACGTGCTTGGCAAAATACAACCTGGGTTTCCTCAAACCCCTGAAGTGGTTTAAGATGTTCGGTGAATTGGAAGGGAATTACCCCTTCCCCAGCTCCCCCACCAGCCTCACCTCACCACACGTTCAGCCTGTGCAGAACTCGCTACTGCTGCGGCCTTGACCTTGTGGAGCAAGGGGGAGGAAGAGGAGGCAGGGCGTGGACGCACAAGTTGGACAGCTTTCCTAAGTGCTCCTGCCGGCCAAGAAGGGGGTTCTGGCCCGTCTCCTTGGAAACGGTCCTCAGTGAGTCCCTGCCAGGTCCCATGTGTCCTCCGGGGTCCAGCCATGCCTTGATCTCCTCTCTCCTTTCCCCTGAGGCCCGTTTGGGGTGACAGAGAGCCAAGGCACACACCTGGGGGACCGTGTTTCCCCTTCACTGGTGTGAAGACGGGATCTGTGCTGTGGCTGAGGGAGACAGTCTCAGAGCTCCTGGAGGTCCTGGGGCGCTTGGCGACCACAGATTCTGCAGCAAGAGGGAGGGGAGACAGAAGGAGAGCCCGAGGGCAGGAGAATGTGGGAGGAAGGAAGAAAGAAAAGGAAGACTGGCCGGAGGTGGGGGAGGAAAGGAGGGAGGGAGGGAGGACAGGAGCCAGGGAGGAGCCGTGTGTGACGGCCACGGGGAGCCGGGACAAAGACCCTACGACGCAGCCGGATCCCTGGTTGGGACTGCTGGCTCTGAAACAGCGTCTCTGCCAGCGAGCACTTCCAGAACTGTCCCTTTAATTGGATACACCACAAAAAAAGCAATTTTTGGCAGGAAAATATCATGAACTAGGACAGTCTTCCTGACTCTATTTTTTTAAGCCATCAAGTCAATAGAGAATTCTCTAGAGGTCGTGCCGCATGCCCTTGACCCCAGACTTCTCTGTGGCCTGGGGTTCCCGCTGTGACGAGCGCCATGAGGGATCCCAATGCCAACACCAGGGGACCAGGGTTCTCAGGGGGCCTCCCGGGTGTCTGTCGGTCTGGGGCACCTCCCAAGTGCCAGACACGGCTGCGTGGTGTTGGGGACGAGGCCGAGGACGGGACAGGCAGGGCTTCCACGCCGGGACACACACAGGACAGAGACACGTTCGAAGCAGGACCGTGAGGGCCGAGGGGCGTCACGGCAGCTGCAGTGACATGCCGACACCGGTCAAGGTGAGGGCCTAGGCCTGGGCTTCCCCTAACACAGACGAGAAGACAAGACTTTGGGGGGCAAGCGGCTTGTGTGAGAAGTGACCCCAGGGAGCACTGACGGAGCGTCCACGCTTGCATGTGATGTCACAGTGTGACAGCGAGAAGGAAGAAAAGCCGGTAGGGTCTTCTGGTGAGCAGGTCCCCACCGTGGAAACTGAGGCTCAGCGCCACGGGGGTCTCCTCATGAGTCTAGTAATTTCTAAACCCTTGTTTACAGACACTTCCTCTAGAATCCAACAACAGATGAATGTTATGTTCTGTAGGTCTCTGCATGAAACCCCACTTCTCCCAGTTTTTTATATTTATAAAAATTTTTAAAAATCAAACTACTTAGAGCAATTGTACCTTCCCTACCTGGAAAGACAATTGGGCCTTGTGAAGTCCTTGCCATCCTCACTCCCTCATCGCCAACTCTCATCTTCTTATGTTCTGGAAACAAATTCCTATATGCTCCAAAAAGCAGGAGGGAAGAGAGAGTGCTGGAAGGAGGAAGGAGTGGGCCAAGGGTTTGGGCCCCTCAATTTCCCAGGGTCTAGTTTGAGCGACTTACAGAACAGGGGTGCAGGGGCCCAGGCTGGGGCCCGCCCATGGTACGGAGCCCCCTGGGATGTGAGTCCAGAACCAGCAACAGCCCTTTCAAATGGTCCCAGGCTCCACCTCAGACGTCGTCCTAAAAATCAGCTTCTTGAAATTTTTTCTTTTTTTTCCTAAGCAGTTGCTTTCAATGGCTTCTCAACTTTTGCTTCCTGGTAGCTACCATTCCAAAGCATTCTAAAAAACCAATTTTACACTTAATAAAGTTTAACTATTCAATATTTTTCATTTCAAAACTAAATAACAGACATTTAAAAGAATATTTCTTTGTTAATGACACTCGCGCCACCATTTTAGAAACCCAAATGACATCCACTGTGCATTCCTTAGCTGCCAAATACTCTATTAGTCAAGTTTCTTCATATTTACAAGTTTTTTTGGGGGGGGGGTCTGTTTTACTGCTATCAGAAGATCTAACATCTGTTTCTCCAGGGACTCTCCATGTGTTCTGTGGTTTACAACAATTGAAACCACTGTTTTCGAAATACTTTTCGATTCAACTCAGTGTACTAAGATGGGATTTTTACAGGGAGCCCTGTGCAAACATCCCAGATTACCTCTCGTGTAGTTTTCCCAAATGGCGAGACATTCACTCTGGATTTAGGTGGGTGACATAGGATAATAGTGGAGCCCGATGAAGCACGTGTGTAGAATAATGTTGTTAGAGGCACCCGGGTGTAGGAAGAGTTTTCTTGGTGTCTCTGTTTCTGCACAGAGTGTGGCAGAAGAAAGGGTGTTCTTTGACTTTGGGGAACCACAGCAGCTGGGGCACATCCAACCATCTCCCCACGTCCAGGCAGGAGAGCGAGCTTTGCTTGGCCATTGTACCTGTACCAGCACAGCCCAGCAGGACTTTCTGTGATGCTAGACGTGTTCTGTGTCCGTACTGCCCAACAGAATGTGGCCACTAGCCCCCTGCAGCTACTGAGCATAGAAAGGTGGCCAGTGAGACTGAGAACTTTTTTGTTTTATTTTTTAAATTTAAATTCTAATATCTATTTAATATATACAACCTGTGGCCGCCATATTGGACAATGGAAATCCAGCTGCTTCAGCCACCGAGTCTAATCATTCTCTGATGTGTCTAGACTAACCGTTCTTTGATTTCCCAGACCACCAATAGCCCCTACCCACACTCCCCTTCAACACTTATGGACAAAGTTACACCGCTGGCCCCAAACTATTGACTGTGCCAATGCCCGTCCACACACCGTAGCAAAGGGGTCTTCCCAAAGATGCTCTTCTCTCATGTGTTGGAAAGTGACACGTGACATGCAAAGCTACCATGGCAGAGATGTCATGGGCGCCCTGTGGGATGGGGCCATGTGTTCTGGCCGCCCAAACTTAACTGCATGTGTAGTCCTGCTCTCCACGTGGTTTCAAATACTTAGGTGTGGGCACAGCACAGAGACCGCCGGCTCCATGAAAATACAGCCCTCTCCCCCACACCCCACAGTGACAAGCAGGGGTCCAGACAAACTCCCTGTCAAGTCGGAGTCTGGGTAAGAAGCTGACTATGCACTAACAATCTTCCTCTGACGCAGCAGCCCACTTCCGAGAAGTCTCCTCTCCATGGAGAGTCGCTGAGAACCGCCATCCGCTCTTTCCTGTGGGATGTCCCTGCTGCTGCAAGGTCTGGGGAGTCGGTGTCCAAACCCCACGTTAGCCTCCGCTCTCAGGAACACAGGGCCTGGGTGACTTGGCAGCCTGGGCCTGTTCTCGCGGTGCAGGCAGAGGCAAAGGGTACAAGCCAAAGTGCACATGGCCTCTGGAAGCCTAGGCCCAGGGTGACCTGCCACCACCTCTGCCGCAGGTTTTGGCCAGAGCAAGTCACGTGCGCTGGACAAGTAGACCCGAACCCTACAGGAGGAGCTCCAAAGTCGAGTGGCAACGTGCGTGGCAAAGAGAGAAGACCTGGGTGGTTAATGCACCCACCAATCACAAATTCTAAAACAACGTATGCCAACACGTGGACAGGAGGTATCTCTCGGCAGTGGGGATGTGAGTGATTCTTTTTATCTTTGCTTTGTCTATATCTTATCATTTTATCTTATACTTCCAAATTATAGAAGAGGTGTATTTTATTTTATTAAGGGGAACAGACTCATGAAAATACTCTGGAAAATACAGAAAAGTATGAGAAAAATCCCACTTACCCTGTGGTTTTCACCAAGGTTATTACTAGCGTCATACATGAGTGAAGGCTGTCTTCCTTGGCGAAGACTGTCGTGGGTGCCGTAGGATCCATTTTCTGGGGCTACAGGTTTACCTAGGAAGATTATCACAAATTTGGGAAATTGATATTTAAAAATGGCAATTCTGGGACTTCCTTGGCTTTTCCTCTTTACGAAGAGAAATCGTTCTCGGGGCTCTGACATCAGCCCCTCTCTGATTGCTCCGGCGTGGCCATAAATCGCCCATCAGACTCCTGCCTTATTTCTTTTCGGCCTTGAAGATTCTATGTATTTCCTTTTGGCCTTGAAGATTCTATATCTCAAGCTCTCTTAGTTGCTCTTCCCTCCCCACCTTTGCTTTTTTTCTTTTATGCTTTTAGCCCCCCTTTCTGAGGGATGAGGACTGGGGAGGAGAAAGCTATTGTCAATTAATAGAGAGGCATTTTCACCAGGTGTTTCTCAATTATCACACTGGCAGCCAGCCCCTTCTGTGTAAATTGCATTAAAAAAAAAAAAAAAAAACACAACTCCCAGTACAGAAATCCTCCCTGGGATTGTAACCAACTCAGCGTCTTCTTTCCTCCGAGGGAGGATCATCCACTGGGAACCGCCCTGCTTAGAGCTACAAGAAGAGCAGAGGTTGCCGCCTCCCGCCACATCGCGATTTGAATGTGTCAAAGCGCGTGATCATCATTAGGTCTCACCCACTCCAGAGTCACCGTCTCATTCCACACCAGTGTTAGAAATAACCCCGACCAGCCTCCAGGAGAGACTGATGCTCACGCTGTGGCAGAGGCCTGGTCCCCAGACGTCCCCATAAATTTGTCCGCTGGAAGACCATAAACATAATTCTGGGCATGGAAGTTATTTAGATTTGAATTAATTGCTTTTTCAGTTGTTTTCAAATATGCAAATTGAAATAGGCAAAGAAACATGCCCATAAAAAAAGCAGTCCATTCTCCGGGAGAGATCCCAGAACGTCCTCTGCCAAGGTGATCTGACTTTTTTCCACGAAAAGGCAAAGGAGTATTTTCTAAAAATGACCCGTGTGTGTGTGTGTGTGTGTGTGTGCGTGTGTGCGTGTGTGTGTGTGTGTGTGTGTGTGTGCTTCCTCTTGGTCTGACATTTGCTTAGTGGGTGGTCAAGTACTCTGTGTTGCTCAGAGCCTCTTCGACTTCAACAAGTTACCACAAAACGCAATAGGGTTATTAAGTCAACTGTGGATAGTGAACCTGGCTTTGCCAGTGCTTGGAGCCGGTAGGGAAAAGATTTCGTAGATGAGACTGGATGGGAACGCAGAAAACTTAGTCATTGTCGGCCGGGCGCGGTGGCTCACGCCTGTAATCCTAGCACTCTGGGAGGCCGAGGCGGGTGGATCGCTCAAGGTCAGGAGTTCGAGACCAGCCTGAGTGAGACCCCGTCTCTACTAAAAATAGAAAGACATTATATGGACAACTAAAAATCTATATAGAAAAAAAATTAGCCGGGCATGGTGGCTCATGCCTGTAGTCCCAGCTACTCGGGAGGCTGAGGCAGTAGGATCGCTTGAGCCGAGGAGTCTGAGGTTGCTGTGAGCTAAGCTGACGCCACGGCACTCACTCTAGCCTGGGCAACAGAGTGAGACTCTGTCTCAACAAAAAAAAAAAAAAAAAAAAAAAAAAAAAAAACTTAGTCATTGTCATTAAAGTCACCTAATGACACGAGTCGAGCAACAAGCATCCTTCTCATCACCGAGGTCAGACGTGTGTCTGCTTAAACCCACTACGGCCGGGCACGCCGGCTTGGATGGGGACCCGGGGGCACCTCTTGGGGGCAAGCATGGTGGTTCATCTAGGGGCACAACTTGTAAACATCCCTCTTCTAGGAATTACCCCAAAACCTCCTGAGCCTGGAAAGCTGCCCAGCCCGTGCCAACTCCTGCACGTCAAGCTCCTGATGCTGCGTCTCTGCCGTGCCAGGTGGGATTCCCCGAGCCGCACCCTTAAGCCATTTCCTCAAAGTCCGAAGCCGGGCATGGGGCTGCTCTAGGGGCCGGTGCTTGAACAGGGCTCGTGTTGCCTTTGCCATACCCTGCCTGGAGCTCAGCCTCCGGTGACGCCCACGCACGGTCTGTCTGCCCAGACCAGGCGAAAGTCAGCCGGGAGAGGGGGTTCACCCCTCTGTCCGTGACGTCGCTGGTGAGTAAGCGCAGGCTGGCTGAGTGACACGAGTAGTCAGTTCCTGTGAGGGTGAGAGTCCAAGTCTGAGCGGGGAGTACAGAAGTCAGAGAAGGACACATGTTAAACTCCTTTTGTTGTGTTAGGTCTTATTTCCCAGAAGCGGAGCCCGATATGGGGGTTCTGGAGCCAGTGACTTATTGAGGATGTGCTCACGGGGGGCAGCGAGGGGCACGGCTTAGCGCAGGGGAAGCAGCCAGGCGAGGTGTGGCTGGAGCTGAAGCTTGGCCTCAGCGTGAGCCTGTGGAACGTTCTGGGAGGTGCACAGTCCCCAGACTGTGTTGAGGTGAGGGGCTGAGTCAGTCGCGGGCTATGGCCAGCCCACGGGAGTGCGCGATCTCCCAGTGTGTCTGGGCAAGGCAGCTTCTGAGAGCAGTTCTGGGGGGGCAGGGGGTGCACGGGGAACACGCATGCCCAGCACTGGACAGTGGGCGCCCAGGCCATTAACAGGCATCTGGGCAGGGCCCTGGGTCCGAGGTGATGCAGCTCTAGTGGAAATGGGAGTTTGGATGCCTGGACGCAGTGGGCTTGCTAGTGCACCCGGGCTCAGCCTTGGGGCCACACTGGGTGGGAAGAAGTGGTCATTGTAGGGCAGACGCTTCCCCAGCCAGTGCACCCAGCCAGGGCCAGGGCCAGGCTACCCTAGTGACACGGACACCCATCCTGTTTCCCTGCCGCTCCAAGCGGCGAGACAGCTGCTCCTTTGCCATGGCGGGAAAGCCAGACTCCAGGCCCTGCCTTTCAGCAGCAGGTACCTACGGGAGTGCTTGGGCATCATGCCATGCCCTGGCCACGTGGGAAGGTGCACGCTGAGCACCATGATGTGCTCAAGGGATCCTCCTGGAGCAGAGGCTACAACCTGCATACCAAAGAGCTGCCCACTGGAGTCAGAATTGTGTGTGTGTGTGTACTTAAAAAAAACCAAAAGCATGAGGCAACATTTAAAAAGGGGGAGATTTTCCGTAACACCTAGGCTTTTAGATTTTGCTATTGTTGTTTTACAAATTGGATGCCACCGCCATGTGGCCGCACCTTCCACGTGGCCAGAGGCGTGGCGGCTGTGCCTTTGCACAGGGTGTTTGCTCTCTGGCTTGCCAGGGACCAGCTTTCTGGCCCCTGAGAGTGACTCTGTGGGGCCCTGGAGCATCAGCACAGGGACGCAGGACTGACAGACGGACACACTGACATTCGCAAGCTCCTATATTAGCACAAACGAAGGGGAGCCCAAATCACTGGGACGGGAGGGTTGAAGCTGGGAGGGGCCACTCTGAGAGGGGAGGGAGCAGCGAGCGTGGCCAAGAGGCGAGACACGGTCCCCGCGTGGATGCGCAAAGCCCCCACACACGCATGTTGTCGCAAGTGCTGGCATCGACAATCACAGATGACGAAGCTGAAGATCAGGGGGTTTTTGGGAAATCTGCCCAAGTTCAGAAGGCTAAACTTCCATGTACAAATTCAATCTAAACTGAAAAGGACTTTTTTTTTTTTGAGGAAATTGATTATCGTAAAGGTTATTTGTGAGAATAAACCTCAGAAACTATAATGGAAATTACAAAATTAATCAAACCCAGTAATAACAGAACAAACAAAAAGAAAAGAGCAACAAGCTAGTAAAATACAAAATAACCCAGCAGGCTGACCCCAGTGCAGAAATGTGGCTTAAGGGTTAATATAGTGGTTTTCGTCGTATGTTGGAATCACCAACATACACTCTAAGAAAAAAATACAGGCACCAGGGTCCCAGGCCCAGAGATGCTGATTTCATTGGTCCCAAGAGGGTGTGGCCAGGGCTTCCGGGATCCTAAACACTCTTTATAGGATTTTAACCGGCAGTTTACAGTTGAGAACCACTGGGTTAACAGAAGAGCATCCACTAGGAATTTTGTTAGGAATGCCTGTTTTTAAATCTGAGTGCACCGATCCTGGCTCTCCGGGAAGGGACCTATTGAAAACAAGGTAGGTGACACATAGCAAAGTTTTGGAACCACTGGAAAAGGGAGCCCTGACACCATTCCCTGTACGTGTGGAATCTAGATTCCAAAGGCGGCATCTCAGAACAGTGCGGGAGCCGTAGCTGGGGTGTCGTGGCAATTGACCAGCCACTGGGCATTAAGGTGGATTTTGGGTTCCCTTCGTCCAACAGAAACCGTAAAAGAAACAGAGGAGACTAATTTACGATGTTGTGCTCCAGAAAACCTCTGTAGGCTTTCTACGAAAGCCAGAAATTTTATGTAAAGAAGAAACCTGATAGATTCGACTATGTAAAGATGAAACTAAATCATGAGCTGCAAAAACACACACACAAAAAGCAGAAAAGTGCAAAAGAGAAAGTTGCCACACGCATTACAGATAAAAGGTTGATAATCTTAATCTGCAAAAAAGAAAATTAAAAAAAAAAAAACTTTTGTAACCTAAAAGGAAGAAGACAAATATTTAATAGAAAATGAATCAGTTAACACAAAGAAACAAATTGCAAAATGTGCAGTTGATACACGCTAAAGGATGTTCTACCTCATAAGTAATCAAATGTGCTAAATAAAAATGAAATGACTCATCTTTTTTCACCCATTATATTGGAAAGGATTAAAAGTTTGACATAACCCCAAAATAGCAGGGATGTGGGAAAACTGACACTCTCATATGCTGTTGTTAGAAATGGAAATTTGTATTCCTTTCTGGAGAACACTTCGCCAACTGAAATCAACTTTTTTTTTTTTTTTTAAGAAGTGTGCCTTTAACCCAGTTATCATGTGCTTAGGAATTTATTCTAAGGACATAAATTCTCAATGGTGCAAAGATCTAGGCACAATGGCATTCATGAATGTTTTTAATAGTGAAATTCTGGGAAGAACTTAAATATCTGTAAAGAAATGATTAGTTAAATAATCTATAATATGTACATAGAAAAAAGCCCCCTCATTTGAGATAGCGAACAATGCTATTGGTTTCTACTTATTGCAAATTATTCCTTTGCCCTGGGCTACAATTCTCCCGCACTGGGCTCACTCCTGACCATTCCCAAACCAGCCCAAACCGCCCCTTCCCCTGTGAAGTCTCCCCTGCTCTTCTAGCCATGTAAGTAGCTGCCACCTCTCCACACCCAAGACACTCCTTTGTCACTCCCGCTGAAGCACTCGTTTGCTCATTCAGCCAACACATTTTTCCACTGAGCACCTACTATGTGCCAGGCACTCTGCAGGGCTCTTACCACCTTCTCCAGTAGTTAACCCTTGCAAGGACACGCGTCCTGCCGGGCTGCAGGCCCCTGCAGAGCAGGGATGGGCCTGGTTCATTCTGCTACCCAGATTCCAACCTGTAGCCGGAAATATGAACACTTTAAAAAAATGTTTTTTTATTTTTTAAAAAAATTTCAGTAGATTTATGGCTTACAAGTGTACAAGTGGAGTTTTGCTACATGGATGTATCTTACAGTGATGAATTCTGGGCTTTTAATGTACCTATCACCAAATGGTGTACATTGTACCCAACGGGTAGGTTTTCATTCCTCAACCCCGTCTGACCCTCCCCCCTTTTGAGTCTCCAACGTCCCCGACACCATCAGTACGACCAGACATAGCCGCAGCGTGGCTCCCTTTGTAAGTGAGAACATGTGGTGTTTGGTTTTCCGTTCCTGAGTGACTTCACTTAGGATAACGGCCTCCAGTTCCATCCAAGTTGCCGCAGAAGACATTCCTGCATTGCGTCTACGGCTGAGTCGTGGTCCACGCTATGCACACACCGCATTTTCTTTATCCACTCATCAGCCGATGGACACTTAGGTTGGTTCCATACCTTTGTGATTATGCATAAAGTTTATTGAATAAGAGGAAGAATGGATGGGTACATAGACGGGTGGGTGGATGGATTAGTGAGGGATGGACAGACGGAGAATGGGTGGACAGATGGCGTACGTGGGGGAGGGACTGGTGGCAGGGAACCTGGGGGATGCAGAGGGGCCGGGTGTCTGTGTGGGCGGTGCACAGGTCAGTGGCTGAGCGAGCAGGTGAGCAGGCGACTGAGTGGAGGGCACAGTGTTCCTCCGTCCGTCTTCCTGCCACCCTGGCTCAGGCAGGCGGCTCCAGGAACTCTTGTCACTGAACGCTATTCACGCCGCGGTGTATGGGGTCCAGGAAGTGTTCAGAGTTAGCAAAGTTACGTAACTATTCAAGACCATAGTCCCCACCATGCCGGACTGGAATAAAACAAAAATCTTATGATCTGTCAGGGACCGATCTTTAAATCAGAAAGCAAAGAATCTGTTTCACGGGCCTTGGAAATGCTGAGTGGCCAGACGCAGGAGCAGGGCCACACGGTGGCATCTGGGACCAGCGTGGGTGCACCTGTGGGAGGCGGGCACAGCAGAGAAACAGCTGGTACCCGAGTGAGGAGGGACAACACCCTCACTTTTCCCTCCCTCCCTCCCTCCCTAACTCACCCACCGGCCACACCCAACAGGGACCAGCTGGCGGAGGACCCTGGCGAGGGGGCTGCGGGTGTCGGCCGCGCAGGGGGCGCGGGGGAAGATTTGAGCACAAACAGGCCGGCAGCCTGCACGCCCTACAAAATTGGAGTCGATAAATATTTAAATGTATCCACAATGTCACATTCTTTGTCAGCCAAGCAACTGCAAATGAACTCTTACATAGGTTATGAATAAATTATGTTGGGCGTGTGTACATTTTAATATGTCTGATGTGGTGGGGGGAGGGGTGCCCGGGACGGCGAGGCCTTAGAGTGACCCTCCCGACACTCTGGCTGTTGTGCAAATCTCAGGGCCTGGCTTCCGGGGCTCTCGTGGAATAACTCTCGGCAAATTTACCCTATGCAGTTTCTTCCTTTTTAAAAATTCATGTCCGTTTTACAGGATCCCTGTGAAGTTAACATGAAACACCGTTTGCGGGAGTGCCGCGGAGCCCCCGCCCCACCCAATGCGGTGGGAGCCATCCCTGTTTCTAAGGGGCACTCGTCTGCCAGGGGAGGCAGGCACAGGTGGCCCTGATGCAGAGCACTTTGTCACTGTGCCCCAAAGCCTTAAGATGTGCATCTTCTGGGAACTAAAAATCCCCTGTCCGTCAACTCACGGTTTGGAGGTGACGGTGGAAGTGGGCAGTGATTTAAAGACAAGGACCCTCATCTCAGCGCATGTATGTTGGTGCATGTTTTACATTCCTAAATGCTGAGCAGGAAGGGGTGAGTTAAACCAGGGTTCAGCAACACCATGCAACATGAGGATAGATACCGAATTGTCTTCAGCCGTAATCTCTGAAATAAAATTATGAGTATTTTTCTTTTCTTTCTTTCCTTATTTCCTTTAAATTTTATCAGTGACAGTACCTCTGACCCGGTGCCACAGCCTGGAAAAGAGCGACATCCACAGAGCTGTCAGGGATGGCAGAACTAAGGGCTGATGGTGATGGAGGTCCTTCTCAACGGCGTCACTCCGCTTGGTGATGGATTGGACACTCGTGGCCCGTGTATGGTTGGCGCTCACAGTCTGGCAGGAACAGCGGGTCTTCAAGACATGCCTCAGAGTCTCTCCACACTCTGCCACCTGCAGGGCCACCCTCTGGAGTCACAGGTACACGGTGCTGGCTGCAAATCACAGAGAACGTCCCTGGTCTGCCAGGATATCGAGCCCCTGGCGTCAGGACCCTCACGGGAAGGTATGTGCAGCCAGAGGTGACACATGCTGCAGAAACTTTGCGTTTGCCTTTACATTTTTTTTTCCAAAAATTTGAGACAGCTTCCGTGCATCCCTGGGAATCAGTCCTTGCTAAGGAGAGTCTGACACAGGAGGTGTAGACGGGACTCGGGGAGCCCCAGGCCAGCGGCGTTCTGCAGGCTCAGGGTGAGGCCTCGGCGGACCCCCTGGAAACTCCCTCTGGGTCTCAGCGCCTTCTCCCGCAAAGGCGGATTGGGCGTGATGGCCCTGGAGACGGACCCTGCCATTGCTCTCAGGTAAAATACCTCCTTGACCACATGTTTAGTTCTAATTTGAGATCGTGAAGCAATGAGTTGAAGCACGGGTGAGCAAACTGTTTCTGATAAACGATCAGAGGGCAAATATCAGTGTCTGCAGCTCTGGGGGTCGGCCTTGCAGCCACTCAGCTTTGCTGTTGGGCACAAGACATGAGAACAGATGACACCTAAACAAATGGGAGTAACTGTGCTCTGAGAAAATGTTGTTTACAAGACCAGCTGGTAGGCTGCATTTAGCTCGTGGACCCTGGTTTGCAGATCTCTGCTTTAAAGTAAGTGTGTTTCCAAAAACTTAATTATTGACTGTGATAATTACGATAAAAATGTGGCTCATGGTATTAATGATAGAGACAATACACACCTCTTTTCTTCCTTTTCCCTAAAGAGCATGAGTGTGTGTTTTAATATGAAAATAATACCAACTGTGGTGAGCAAAATAGTGTCTCCCTTACCCCCCAAAATGCCCACGCCCAATCCCCGGAAACGATGTCACCTTACACAGCAAATGTCATTAGGGCTGCAGACCTTGGTGTGGGAAGATGATCCCGATCATCTCAGTGGACCCAGTCCAATCCCTCGAGTCCTCAAAAGCAAAGAATCTTTCCAGCTGGGTCAGGGAGAGATTTGAGGATGGAGAAAGGTTCAAAAAGATGTGACATGAAAAGAACCCCCTCCTCTGTTGCTGGCTTTGAAGGTTCAGGAAGGGTGTCAGGGAAGCCAGGGAATGCAGGCAGCCCCCAGAGGGAGGACAGGTAGCAACAGTCCCCCACTACAGCCTCCAGAAAGGGGCATAACTGGAGTTCAGCCGCATCACACTTACAGAACTGTAAGATGATAAATTGTTATTGCTTACGCCACTAAGTTCGTGATAGTTTGTTACAGCAGCAACAGAAAATTGATACACTAACTCCTGGGGAAAAACTTAGCAAATACAAAATATGTGATCACCCATAATGTCACTACCCAGAGATACCCACTATTAACATATAGGTTTATTTTTTCAGATTTTTCTGTACATACATGTATGTGTATATATGTATATACTCACATATCCACATATAGAGTCATAGGTATATAAATACGAATATATCAGTGTACATTGGCTATAATGTAGATCCTACTTTATTTCATTTGACATTTAAAAAAAATTTCCTCTGCCAATAAATTTTCTTGAAAAACATTTTCTAGTATAGATAAGTCCCAATTCTCTTCACTTTCTCCTTTTTTTTTTTTTTTTAACTGTTTCTAATCTTTTCAGTAGTATAAAAATGGCCAAGGAGGAAATTCTTTCACATACCAGAGATTTATAATGTTATAAGGTTACTATCCTCTTCTTGCCATAAAAGTTGAAACTAGTTTTTCTCCCCCAGTTTTGTTTGCTTTTAATTTATTCAAGGTCACTTTTGATGTATAGAAGTTTTACATTTTGTTTTAATCCAGTAGGTCAATAATTATCCATTAGCTTTTATCTTCCATGGCAAGAAAGGCAATTCCCACTCTCGGATTTGTGTTTTCTTCTAATTCTTATAAGGGTTCATGCTTTTAATTTTACCTTTGGTCTAGGTGGTATTTATTTAACTTCCCAAGTTGCCAAGCTATGTCTCCATCCCCATTTATTGAACAATCCTTCATCTTTGGCCACAGATATATGATGCCCATTGCCATACTCCGTTGCTTCTAAAATGTAAATTTTTCCTACGTTAGCATCTCTGAAATCAGGACCACCTGGTTCAGTCTCTAGTGTCTGACGGTCTTTGTTGGCTTGGCTTGGAGGCTGATTCTTCCAGACAAGATTTGCATTTGCTTCTGCTATCACCTGGGGGCACTATGGACCGGAGACCACTTCAGGTTTACAGCCTGAAGTTCTCCTGGACTTCACTTCAGACCGCACCGCTGTGTAGGTATGGGCTCCGATTCCAGTTCTCAAGGGAGACGTATTTTCTTCCCTCCACCCAGTGCAAAGGTTAACACTCACGTGCATTTCTTTTTTACCTCGTTCTGCGTGGTGCACTTCTTTCTTGTGGACCATTATGCTGAGGATATAGCCCTTGGTGGCATAGTAGTTCTCCTGTTAAACTCCATCTCCTGTTAAACTCCTATTAAGCTCCATAGAAGTTCTCCTACGAAACTCCATTAACAGTTTTTCTTCTGTTATTGGTACGTAGGATAATAATGTGTCATACAGTCGATAATATGTCTTAGAGCCAACAAAATATGATATATTATATATAAAATGGAATATATCCTAGGTTTGGTTTCTGCATTATCCAGTATGTCTGTTTTTTCTACTTCTTAATTTCACCAGCGCACTGAAATTTTTAGCTTTGATTTTTATTTTAATATCTGGTAGGGCAATTTCTTCTTCATTTCTCATTGTTTCCAAAATGTTTCAGGCTATTTTTTTTAAATTTCAGATTAATATTAGAATTGATGTTTCAAGTTCTCATACATCACTCATATCAATAAATAAATAATTTATTTAAAAAAAACGTCTACTGGGATTTTTATTGGGTCTTCATTAGCCATGTAGATAAATATGGAAATAACTAATAAGTTTATAATATCCAATAGTTAATTTATTTCTTAATCAGAACTTGATATGTTTGATCATTTCAAAGACTTTTTCATATATTTGAATCATTAAAATTTTGTTTGCATACATATTTTTATATTTCTGGTTAATGATGGTTTTCCTAGTTATATATTTTAATGCTAGTAAGAATAGAATTCTATTTTTATTAATTTCTATTTGGTTATTTTTGGCATACAGGACAGCTAATGATTTTTCTATGTTGATTTTTTAACTAGCCACTTTTCTAAATCTCCTTAATCATTTTCAAACTATGTTTTCATGATATTAAGATAACATCAGATTTTACAATGATCAATATTTTAAATACTTTAGGAAAACCAAAGGAACACTGCCACTTTAAATGCATGTGTTGACTATAAATGCATTCTGATGTTTTAAAAATTCAGCCACTTAGAATGAAAGAACTTAAATTTTATTAGCAGAACAATTATATTATTGATATATAATGATGCTATCATTTCTATTCTCATAGCTTCTCCTCTTATTTTTCTCTTATGTGTTATTTTACTGGGTAACATTAGTGATATTGTTCTTGATCTTAATGAAAGAGCCTCTAGTGCAGTGGTTTTTAATTACCGAATTTTTCTAGTGTGGGGAAGGTCATGAGCCTTCTGAAAATCTGATGAAATATATTCATTCCATCCCCCAGATAAAAGCAAATGTGCACCCACACCCATACTCCCAATGCCTGAGCATTCAAAGTTCTCCCAACCCCCTAAATACAGGTTTCCAACAATGACCAAAGTCCACGAAACCTGATTGGGAATTCTTTCTCTAGGGTTTTACCTTCTGAATGAACGCTAAATGTTAATTTAAGATAGATAATCTTTGCCTGGTTAGGACATCCTCTTTATTTATCTTATTTTTTTTTTTCTGCTTAAAAATTAGCAATTAGTGTTGGATTCTATGAATACCGCTCAGAATTGCACTAGAATGTACCATTCTGCCATTTCTTCAGCCTTCCCTGTGCTCACACGTTTTGCCCTGAGATCTTGCAGTTTCTCCTGCAAGAGGAAGAGTAGATTTCTCTGTCGTTTTGGGAACAGGTATGCAATCGGATGTTAGCTGACCGAATGTGAGCAGAGGTTAAAAATGTGCTTGTGGTTGGGTTTTCCATCGTGTGCTCCTGCCATCACCACGGGAAGAACATCCCCAGGGGAGGCCTCTGGTCCAATGGCAATGAGAGACAAGTGGTCAGCATGGCCCGGATTCCAGGTTGGAGCTAAGCTGAGATGAGCCTTAGATCAGCTGACCCACAGATAGATGAGCAGAATGAATGTTTGTTATTTAAAGCCACTGTGTTAGCAGGGTTCTCTAGAGAAACGTAACAAGTAGGAGATGGGTAGGTAGATAGGTAGATAGTAAATACAGAAAGAGGAGATTTTTTAGGATGGGTTTCTGGGAGACAGAAGATATCCAAATTGTGTGTTTTTCAATCCATTCTTTCGATCTGTACCCTTTAAGTGGGGCATTTAGACCATTTGTATTCAATGTTGATGTTGATAAGTGAGATACTGTTCCCATCATCACGTTGAATGTTAGCTAGTTGCTTTGTACTCTCCTTTGTGTTACCATTTTATAAGAGCTGGGAGTTTTACTTTTGAGTGTTTTTACACTGGCGAGTATTGACCATTATTTGTGGTGTTTAGAGAACATTTGAGTATTTCTCCTAGGGCAGGTCTAGTGGCGACACATTCCCTTAGTGTTTGCTTATCTGAGAAAGATTTTATTTTTTCTTCATTTATGAAACAGTTTGCAGGGTACAAAATTCTCGGCTGACAGTTATTCTGTTTAAGAATCCTAAAGATGGAACCCCAGTCCCTTCTGGCTTGCAAAGTCTCTGCGGAGAAGTCTGCTGTCAGTCTGATGGGTTTTCATCTGTAAGTTACTCGATGCTTTCATGCTGTAGCTTGTAGGATTATTACTAAGACACAACCTTGGAGGAGTTGGTGTTAGTTACTGTGATTGTCACTGTTGATGTCATTAGGCTGCCAAGGACTCCACAGACTCCCTGAAACTGATGCATTGAATTCTGTGCCTTTTTCCAGGAGAAGGGGGTCCATAGGATTTAATTAGATTTTTCAAGAAATCCCCAAATCCTAACAACCTTTGGTAGTTTAAGGTCATGAGAGATGGTGAGATTGAAAAGAGGAAAATTGTTCTATGTGGAGATAGCCAAGAGAACGGGGCAAAGTTCATGCCCTGGGGAGCAGTGACGTGGGAGGGGGGACAGGGGTGCCGGGGATGGTGGAGAGAAGAAAGTGCTCGGAGAGGGAGGGGGCAGCCAGTGGAGTGAACTTTCTAGGGGAGCAGGTGCGGTGGAAGGGCAGGGCCAGGGGGCACCCTAGGATACCCCAGGTGCCCTAGACAGTGACCAAGAAGAAGGAAGTTATCAACAGAGGGTTCCGAGGGCTCTTTCAGGAAGCCTGAAGGTGGGAGAGACTCCCACAGCTACAGGAGGGAGGGAGGTGAGCCGGGAGAATGATTTTTAAATGTCGATGCAAAAATCCAGTGGACCACAAATGTTTACAAAACCATGACACTCTTTCTTCTCTGTTTTAAATAAGGTAACTGAGTCTCAAGGAATTTAAAAAAATTGTCCAATTTCACTTAACCCATTAACCAAGAACTGGAAATTATATTCAGTCTGTCTCTGTTTGGAGTGAACTCTCCACTGCCTAATATTTGCTAGAATTGCTGGAAAGACTCTGTAGACACAAATATCCACCCTTTCATGCTGGACTAAAATTCTTCTATAGGGTCCTTTTCCCAGGTTTCTGCTCTGGCCTTTCTCGGGGTCACTTTTCAGGTGCAGGGACCCACCGCAGAGGCAATGCAAGCAAAGCGAGACGACGGGTCAGGCAGCAGGTTTCTCCCCCATCTGAGCAGGGCCCTGATGTGAGGGTGCCTGGGGCAAGGAATAGGACACGTGCGGGAACTGGACTAGAGAGCCCGCCACCAAAGACACAGGCCACCAAAGACCAGGGCCCCTGGGGTTCTGCCAGGCGAGCCTTGCAGTAATGACACCCCTGCCTTCTGCTGCCCCGGTGGAGAGGGTGGGTGGGTGCTGTCAGCACCTTCTGCAGGGTGCAGGACACTGTCACCGTGGGCAGAGAGAGCGGGCGCTAGGTCCGGGCAAAGCCATCCTGTGGCCGAGCTGTGACCAGCACACCCGTCCGCGGAGCACATGGCGGAGCAGCGGCAGTTCACGCGCAGACGGGATATTGCGGTCCTCGCATCTCGCAGACGCCGACTCACACTGGAAAGGTCACGGTTGGCGAGACACGGGGAGATTTTGTGAGGACGTTAAACAAAGGGGCCAAAAGGCTGCGAGCAGAAACAGCCAGAATTCCGAGCACAGCAGAAGACCAACCGCCAGACTCTGAGCAAGGCTGGACCCCGACGTGTGCCCATTGTCTTCGGAACAATATGCGCTTTCAGACTCCAAACTTCCTGCCTCCTCGACCCTGTCCTGCAAGCGGCCATAAGGAAGAGACCGTGCGGTCAGGGAGGAAGCAAGCGGCGGGGAGGACACAGGACCGCAAGCTGCGTGAACGCGCCAGGCGGCGAAGACCGGGAGGGCAGGGCGACACGGTGATGGCACAGTGACTCAGCAAACCTGGAAGGCGCAAGACAACTGGCAATCAGCCATCACAAAAACGTAGGAAAGAAAATTAAGACTTGATTGCAATAAATACATCAAATCTCAAGGTTTGGTGTGAATAAAAATGCAACTGGTTTATCATTTACTTTTGTGTATCTGAGCTCCAGACCCAGCCAGCTAAGGGATTCTGCTTTAAGCAGCATCCCGGTCAACCTTCCAAAAGCCAGGCGTGCAGCCTAAGCGAGTTAGACGCTGGTGCCTTAAACTGTATCTTCTTTTCTGGATGTGAACGGAAGGCGCGCTGACCTACCCCACGCGGGAAGAAACCAGAACCGAGGCCCAAAGTCAGACTCAGGAAAAATTCCACATGACGGTTTCACCATCTAAGGGTTCTTGGCAGGTTAGTGCCCACGTCTTGTGACAGTGTTTCTTCTGCTTCACAAAGAATGCATCAACACTACAGTCCTCAGAACCAGGAAACGCCGGGTGATTGCCAACCACCAGAGCACGTGGGAACTTCGGAGCGGAGGTGGCTTCCATAGCTCACAGCAGGGACTCCCAGACAGGGGCTTGGGGGGACCTCAGTCCAACTGCTGCTCCAGGCGCAGAGACTTTAGCAACACACTCAGTCCCCTTGTGGCTGAAGCAGGCTTGGGACCCACCTGGAGGGACGTGGGGACGAACAGATGAGATGGCACACGCAGACCCCTTGCTTTCCTGCCTGTCAGCTCCTAGGAGCTCCACAGCTAAGCGGAAGCCGGTCCGTTTCCATCTAAATCTCCCTTACAACTGAAGCATTAGCCAAGGTCTCTCCAAAGAGCCATTTATGTTAAAGAATAATTTTAAGGCATTTAATGTGATTTTAATAGTCATATAGAGGCTGTGTCTAGTTTGTGACTTTAAAACAAAACAAAACACACCATTTAAAAATGAGTTAAGCTGAACTAAGGAACGAATTAAGCTAAGCTGGATAAATTTGGTACGTCAGAGAAAGGACGGAGAGACCCACCCTGAGATAAATGGGAAAGAGGGAAAAGACAAGAAGAGAAGGGGGAGGCAGAAACCGGGGTCCCAGCTGTGGAGAAGCCGCCCTTCAGTCCGGGCAAAGCGCAGTAGGGACACAGCACCTTCCTGTGGCCTGTCACACAGTGTCACCTTCTGGCATCGTCCTCCTTGGGCCCGTGTCTTCTGCTGAGCTCCCTTGCCCTCCCCCCCCCGCCCCCCCCGGCTTCTTCTAAAACTACCACTCGAGACAAAAGAAAACATGATTCTTACCCAGATTAATGCTGCTTTTTTTTTACTGTTTTTGAATGTCACACGAGAAGTTAGAACCCTCAACATTAAATCTTGACCAAACACGATCACATTCTTCATGCTCACTGTCTTCCCCTTTTCCGTCTGATTCTGCTCTCAGTTTCTGGACAGGAAGAGAAAGGTTGGCTTGTCGGGTTTTAAACAACGAAAGACGCGGACGGCAGCGTGCCCTTCTCCTCCCGTCCTCAGCATTCGGGGACGCACCTGCGTTAAAATATGAAGAAATAAAACAAATATAAATTATGCATTTTCCAACTTAATTTAAAATGCATTATGCTCTGCTTTGTTCTCTGGAATTAGTCTTATTAAGGGGACAGATCTGTATGGATTAATTTCGAGTCAGTTTATTCACTTCTTTGTAATTCAGTGGCAAGGATTTTTGTCCTCAGGCATCAAATTAATTTTTTTTTTTTTTTACTGTAAGTAACACATACAAAATATAGACCTCTTTGTGTTATTTCTTTGTTTACCTACCATGCAATCATGCAATGTGTTCCCATATTATAGTTCCACCAAACCTTGAATCTCTCTCTTTAAAGAACAAAAACTTTCCGAACCTTTTTTAAGGCAGTGTGACCTTTGTCACAATGTTGGCATTGAGCACAATAATAGCGTTATCCCCTGGCGGGTCCTCACCTATAGAGAGCTCCTCGTGGCCCCCCTCTGACCCAAACTCCGAGGCAACCTGCCCCAAGCCCCCTGCCTTCCCCATAATTTTGGCAACATGAACTGATATTTTATGACTATTTAATATATGTACCAAATCATCATTTTTAAGTATTGTTTTAGTACAGTAATTCTTTGTTCCACTTAGACGTTCTAAATCTTTATTTTCCCCCCCCACACGGAGCAAGAAAGCAGTCTGCATTCTTAATTAGTCTTCTTTAAACAAAATATCCTTTCATATGCACTAATAAAGACTAAGGACTTTCCTCTCTTGTTTAAATAACTGCTTGCTGTAGTATAAAATTGTGAGAGACACGCTGCAGATCAAGTTGCGGGCTTCAAGTGGGGAAGAGGAACAAGCCCGTGCCATAATAAGCAGATTTTAATGATTTACTATAAATCAGCATTTTTGCCCTGTCAGTGAGATTGAAGAGGCAGACAGCTCCTCACATGTCTGCCGAGCAAATGTCTTCCTGATGAACCATGTGCACTGAATCACTGATCACAACATTCAAACGGCACATCCAAATAATGAGGGAAACACACACAGGCTCCCGGTGGCTGTTCAGAGGCGGCAGGAATATATGTTTTTCCGTTGTGTGGTAGTTAAACCCTCGCATTGATCCTCCGAGGATTGCAGGGAGGGTAATGGAAGTGCGTATTACCGGGTTAACCGCCAATGCCCGAGTATAGACTGATCTGCATAAATGCTCTCCCCCACCCCCAGACTTTGGATGAGAATCTAATCTAGTCTTGAGGAGAAAGGAGAAAAGAAAAGACAGGCTGTAATAATGAACCCAAATGTAAAGAATCTGGCCGCAGAAAGCAATAGAAATCGGAGCTAATTTCCACCGGGTAGAGGCTCATTCGGTCTGGGGGCAGCTCTGACGACGCCCCCCTGTCCCCTCCCCGCTGCTGCTTCCTCTGTGGGTGTCTGAGTGTCCCCAGATGACGGTGTTTTCCAGGGGGTGGGAGCCAGTCCTGGCGAGGGGAGTGCCGTCCATGTTGGAAGGACCCATTTGGAGACGGGGTCTGTGGACCCCCAGACAGGATGGTGGCCAGGGCAGCCAGGACTCTGTGCAGACTGTGAGCCCAGCCCTGGGTCCGGACCCTGTGGGTGCTCAGGGAGCTTTTCCAGCAACCCCAAAGCTGTCCCCGGGGGGCCTCCCTCCTCTCGACCGCGGCAGCCTGACGTCAGCACCTCTCTCGGAGGCTACTTGATGTTTTTGTCCTTACAACACAGCCGTGCATCACATGGATGCATGCTGTGGCCGCCTCCACTGCTTCAACCTGTCGGAGACCCTCGAAATATCTTGCACACGGTACAGGTTTCATCCTCACTCACCCGCCCCCGTGAGCAATGAATGAATGACGGCCCACAGAGGCCAAGGATGGACCTTCAGAGCTCAACCGACTCCCCAGCTCTCTGTGCCCCACCACGTCAGAAAACACGAGGCGTCTTTGAGCCAAAGATGATCAGTTTCCCTTCGTCAGACCCTAACCCGGCTCCGTCTGGCACCCGGACCCCCGCTCTGGCGCTGGCTGGGAACCTCCAGGGCTCAGCCCAAGCTGGACCCACCTGGCTGTCACGAGGATGCTCTCCAGGTGGAGTCTCCACTCGAGCGCAGAGGAAAGGGGGTCCTCGGCTCCAGGACATCTGCACCACCTTCCTGCGCACACCCCATATTCCAGCCCAAAGGTGCTCCCTGCTGCTCCCTAGAACACGGTCGGGGCTCCAGGGCTCCCCATTTTCACTGCGTTGCCTCTGCCTGGAAGGTCCCCGTCTCCCCACTTGCATCCACTTACTGTCAGACATGGAGCCCCCCCCTCCCGCCATGCCCTGTCTCATTCCCCACAGTGGACGTGACCCCTCCCTTCTCTAGCCCAGCACGCTTGGAATCTCTTGTCTCTTCCTTCCTTCATTCAATCAGCTGGTACTCAGTAGGAGGCCCTGTGCCTCACATCAGGGGGTGCAAAGGTGGGGGAGCACCCGATCCTCTGGGTTTATCCCCCCGACCAGGGCTTCCCTGCCCAGTCTCCACGGGCACTGGGGGAGGTGAGAGTGGTACCGCCTGACAGGCAGGGGGCGCTGCCACACTCGCTCCTCAGGATGCACCGAGCCCCTGCTGAGTGCTGGGCAGTGTTCTGGGCACTCAGTGGCCTCGGCAGGGTGGGCCCAAGGACACATGTCCCCTGCTGTTGTTTAGGAACCCGCGTTGAGAAGGGCCCCTTTCTAATGCTCTAACATCACCGTGGTAAAATTTGTAACAATTTGGAAAAGCAAGTCTGCATTTTCCTTTTGCAAAATCACACAGCAGCCTGGTTTCTGTTTTGAAGGATTTGCATTTGGGATGGGGGAGGAGTGAAAATAGACGTAACGAGACATTTCAGACAGTTCCACCTGGTGGGATGGAGAGGTGAAGGAGGGGCTGCTTCAGACAGGGACGTCGAGGAGGGCCAGTGGGAGCAAGGACCTCTGAGTGGAGCCGTGCGTGGGGGGACACCCAGCCACGAGCAGGACGAGATGACCCAGTTGCCCCCATGGAGGAAGCGAGCCAGTTAACCCCCTGGGGTGCCTAGGTAAGTGCTCAACCTTTGGTATGATCTGGATGCGGGGTCTGGGGCGTGCTTTGCCCCCTCCCACTCTAGAGGGAAACCACCAGAAAGTAGGGGCTGCTGCCCCTCCCCTCCCAGAGGACAGCAGAGTCACCACCAGCAGACAGGCAGCACCGCCCGGGCGCAGCCTCAGAACTGGAGCTCACCTTGCACCTGCTCCCCTAAGCCTCAGCCACTGGGACCCTGGGTCGCCTTGTTCTACTCACCTGGCGTTGCCCTGGGAATTTCCACGGGAAACACTCGGACCCACAGAGACCCATCACCTGGAGACCCACCACCTCCAGGAGGTGTTCCCTCTCCCGAGTGCACCCTGAGACTTTTTGACGCAGGTGAGGTGGCGCCTTAGGGCCTGAGGTTTGGGGACACGGCCAAGCAGGTGTCTGGACACTCCCTCTGCTACTTGGATGCCCAGCCGCAGACCCCGCTGTGGCGTCTCAGAGCGCTCCGACGGCCTGCTGTGCCCTGCCTTGGCCCCATGTGAGTTCTCCTACACAGGGCTGGGGTTTCCTTCAGGTCTCTGGGGAGGAGGGAGTGTGGTGCCCACGGCCAGGGCTTTGCCTCTCCTCCCACCACTGGAGTCTCAGCCTGGCTGCCTCTCGGGGAAGAGAGAGAACACCCCGGTCACGTCATGCACCCTGGTGAGGAGGACAAGAGGTAATAAATTAATGCAGCACCATGCACAGTGGCTGGCACCCAAGACCACTGTCACCTCCTCCAGGCTGTCTTCCGTCATCAACAGGCTTCTTCATGGTCCTCAATACGCACTCCCACAGAAATCACCGATTCTCTGTTGTCACACCCCCAGTGACATTCAGCAACAGTGACCTACATGCCAGAAAGCAAGCTCCCTGGGGGCAGGGACCTTAGACACCCCGATTCCCAGTGGACTCCATAGACAGCACCTTTGAGCCCACCGGGACTCGACACCTCGCGGGTGCGTGGAACGGTCTGTGGAAGGAACGCAAGGGGTGGCGTCGTGAGGCAGCAGCAACCACGCACACCGTGCGTGACCAGGGCCTGAGAAGGAGACATGTCGGCACAACAGGAATGACACACAGCCCCGAGCAGGTGGAAGCGAATCTCAGCCACCCAGGAAAAGAGGGTCCCTTCTCGCGGGACAGCCGTCCACGTGAGGAGAAGGCAGGTAAACTCATTCTAGGTCAATGTCAAGGTTAAGTGGGGTCAGCGAGGGGGCACTGAGACCATCCCAGCCATGGGAGTGGTCCCCCGGCCACTCACTCAGGACATGCATCTGAAAAAAAGAAATTGTGAAGCAGATAATTGGGTATTAGTAGACATACCATTTTAGTAATCTCAGAAAATAGAAAAAAAAAAAAAAAGAGTGATTGCAAATCCAGTGGCAGTTACTTTAGAAAGATAGTAACGTGTAATTCCCAGTTTCTCAGACTGTAACTTCTGCACTTACCGCTAATTTCTCCACTGCTCCAAATGCAGTGTGTACATTTAACCCAGAATTTATCATCACCGTCCGTGTATATTACACCAGAAGCACAATCCATCCTCATGAGGCTAATGCTCGGCATTAGGGAAATGGACTCCGCGTGGATCCCGCCAGCCTCTGTCCTCAGACACACCCGCCTCGGTGCCGCAGGTCCGGGGCGCCCACGCCCCTCCCACGGAGCAAACGTGGCCTTGTGCCTTGTGCGGTATCTCCGAGCAACATGGTCTGATCTCTGCAAGTTGCTGGTGTCCATTGTCTGTGGATGTAAAAATCAATGACCTACATAAGATTTTGATTTTGCACTGGGAATTGAGAGAGAGAGAGAGAGAGAGAGAGACGCAGATACAAAATAATGAAATAGTCATGGTACAAAACATTAGCATGTTGGATTCCAAAATACATTTTCAAGAAGATATCTTTTTTTTTCTTTGAACAGGAACATATTTAATTTCATGGTCATTTGATTAAAACAGTTAATTGTATTAACGTGTTATTGAGCTGAGCACGCCGGTCATTCTAAAGTGGACGTTCACTGGGGCGCAGAGAACAAAACCTCGTAATTCCGAGGCTGTTTGGGAGCTGCTAGAACTGGGACCTGCTAGTGAAACCTCTCAGTGGATATTCAATCCTTGTTTTTATTTTCTTAAAAGAGAGAGAGAGAGGAAAAAAAAGCTCAAACTGCTGATTTCTGCAGAAAAATCTGCAAATGAACTGTTCTATTAGCACAAACATACCAAAGTCTTTAGAACCCCTCTCTTCAAAAGCATAATTAGGTATTTATTTCAGACATACTAACATCTTTGCAGTAGCTAATAAGATGCAGCCCATTTGAATATTAATATAATAAATGATTAAATTAAACAGCAAGATTCAGACTCAGAAATAGCCTTTTATAGGTCCCAGGGGGTCACTAAAACTGTTTCCATTTCTTCCTACAGTTAACATAGTGCAAGGGACATGAATGCGTAGAGCAATATTTGTCTTATGAAACGCGGAGTTTTATATGGTGCTATTCAGTTTTATGGCTCCACAGTTTGAATCTGGGGCCCAAAGTGGAGTCACCATGCTGAGGCCTGACAGCCCCTCTTCCTGTCTCGCTGTTGGCTGGCGTTCCAGAGATGCTCCGCCGCCTGGCAGAAAGTCCTCCCCGACAGCCTCCGCGCCGAGAGGTGTCCGCACGGGCAAGCACAAGGTAAACTCATTGTGCGATTAAAACAACAAGGACAAAAACCAACTAGTGCTGCATACCGGGGCTCATTGTGTGTGTCTGCGTGGGTGTGTTTGCCTACGTGCGTGCTCCGCGCAGCGCAGCATGTGTGCGGCTGCAGGGCCACACCCAAAGCTGGGGTGTGGGCTGGGGCTTCATCTCCCAGCTCGGAGGGACCCTCTCCCCCAACGCCACTGGCACAGAAAAGAATGGGCAAAGTCGGCAGTTATAATTGGCCATTATTCTAATAAAGGTAGTTCCCTTTTTAAATTAGTTCATGAAAACTGCACACTCTCCAAATCCCATGAACCTGAGATGTGTTAATAAACATCTGGCCATGGTTTTTGCTTAATTAGCATTCCTTACTTTGGACAGAAGTCTGTTTATGTAAAACAAAACACACACACACACACACACACACGCACACACAGATTCGGTTTTGTAAGCCACAGTCCCTCAGAAATCCAAAACCAGGCTCCCCTAATGGTCGGTGAGAGATTTGGGTCTTTCCAATATTCCTGTCAACCGAGCAGCAGAAGAGAAAGATGGTCGGATCTGCATGCCTAATTTTACTGTGCAAGTCTCCGATCCAGTATCTAATAGCTTGATAGAGTCAGGCTGTTCGAAAATACCCACATTTTTGAAATAGAAGAGATTGAAGTTTGGAGGTCAGCTTGAATACGAGAGAAAACAACACAGACCAACCCCAAGCATGTCCCCAGGCCTCGCTGTTATTACCCACAACCCAAAATCTCCGGGACCCGTCTCTCCACAGAGCAGCCCCGGCGGGGAGGGAAGGGATAAACCGCAACCTGGCTCGCGAGACTCCGCTGTCTAAATTAGATAAAAGTAGGAAGAAAACTCAAAGATAAGTGGTAGCAAGTAAATCAAAACAAATCATCTTACCAAACTTTATTCACATCTGATACCATTTTTAGAAATTAAGGTCAGTTTTGTGGAACTAATAGGGAGTTATACCTATATATCTTGGACACCATGACACTGCCGGGCTGGAAGATTTATACACCGCGGTTGCAGATGCAGAAGAAAGATACGAGAGATCAAATGGAAGTGCATGATAACAAATGAAAAATGGTCCCCACAGCCCATAAATTAATTGAGAAAAGAAGGTTGTCATTATTTGAACATGCTTTAAAATAAGGTATGGGGTCCAGATGGCGGAGAACAGATAGGCCCACAAAGTTTGAGTAATTGATGACTTAAAAATAAAACAAGATCTTAAAGAAATGGATCACACTGGGCAAGTTAGGGGAGGAATATTATAAGAGAAAAAATAAAACAGATTAAACAAAGCCCACAGAGCAAAAGCGAAGCCCAAATCTCCGGGATCGTTGAAGCCAAATGCAGACATAAAAGCAGAAAGTGCATGAGTTGGGATTCAAAATGGGGGAGCAGGTCAGAAAGGGAGTCCTAAAAAAGCTACATTTCAGATGTTATTGCATTTACCTATTTAGCTTTGTTTTGGGTTTTCTGTTGCAAGCATACTTTTTCCTTTTTTTTTTTTTTTTCCTTTTAATGGTATCAAAATAGGGCTGTGCTGAGGTGGGCCACCAACGTTGCAAATAATAGTTTTCTGCTGCGGCCTCTTAAATGAATTCCCCACTGGAAAATTCAAAACCAATTTGCCTTTGGGGTATATATGTGGGGGGTGGCTGGCAGTGTGAGAATTTTCTTGGGGTAGAGGGTTGCCAAGGGGGAAACTCAGTTGATTTTCCATAGCCACGGTAGACCAGAAGCTTCCTCGAGGAGGGGATCTCAAATGCCTAGATAAACCCATCTCCTCTTTTTTCCCACTGCCCTGGGAAGATGGTGCTTGCCTTTGGTACAATATTTCTGGGCCAACCAGATGCTAACTGAGTTTTCAACTAGCAGCTCATTCTTTCTCCTTCCTTCCTACTTGCCTTCCTTCTTTCCCTCTTTCTTCCTTTCCTTTCTCCTTGTTTCTTTCTTTTCCTTCTTTTTTTATTTTTACCAGAATTTCTTCCTTCCTTCCTTTTTTATACTTCCTTCTCCATCTTTTCAATCACTACTTGTGCTACCATCTGTAATTTCACCCGCATCCCTGAAACGCAGGAAATGGGAGCAGCGCTGCGGCGTGTTCCATATTTATGACTTCTCAGGACATTAGAGCGTTTACTGACTTTGGAGGCCCCCGTCTGAGCACAGCCCATGCCAGCTCTCTCTGCACAAGCCAGAAGAGGCCGGCTTGGGGCAGAGGGAAGCCTCCGAAGTCCGCTAATCATGGCTCTCCAAGGCTCCCCGTTAGGACTCTCCTTGCTCCTTGTTTTTAAAATGTTTTCCCCCCTTGGCTTCTCTCCTTTACACACGTATGTATTTTTGCCCTCAAAGCCACGTATTTGCTGTTCATGCTAAGAGGGGATTATGAATATCCCAGACACAAAGAGAACCCGGGGAGAGGATGCCAGCCACAGAGCACAGCAGCCCCTGTATTTCCCAGTGAGGAGCCAGTCTGCATTCAGTTGGCGTTACCACAATGCATGCTCTCCTCCACTGCGACGTAGCCCCAGCTCCTCACATTAAACTCCTTGGCAACTGATTACTGATGACAAAAAAAATATATCCAGCAATAGAACTCCACTGCTGCTGGAACCGTACAGCCACGGATACCTTTCTGTGCGAAGGGGCGTGCAAGTGTGTGCATGTGCATGCACGCACACGTGTGCACGAGCATTTGCATGAGTGTGTGTGTGTGCACGAGCATTTGCATGAGTGTGTGTGTGTGTGTTGGAGCAAGATCTGTGCTACTGTGACACCATCAAGGCAGAGTTACAAAATCTCTCCTTGCAGTTCACTGTCTTGTTATTGTGGGACATTAATCTCCCAGGAGAGACATGCACAGGATAAACCAAAACGTGACCCTAAGTGCTGAAGTCACACTAAGGGCTCGGAAATAATCTGAAGACAGAAGCATACGGGCGGTGAGCGACTCAGGAGAAGGGGTCTTGCCAACGGGATTGATTTGAATACTCTGCCTGGAGATTTATTTTGCTTTATTGTCACAAAAGGTGATGTCCTCCCCCCGACGGTGATGGAGACGGTGTGAAAACCTCTCTCACCGGGTGACAATGGCTATGTCTTAGCAGAAGCTAAAAATGGATGGGAAGTATCAGAGAGATGAACTTCTGCAGTTTTCAAAAAACCATTCGGAATAGATGCGCCAACTCCTTTACATGTTCAAAAGAAAGAGGGAACAATTTTGTGAGATGCTCAGGCAGTGCAAAGTGAATGTTAAATAGTTTTTATCCACCAAAAAAAAAAAAATAGACTTATTCAAATGCATGTCTTGCTTGTCTTTAACTAAAGTGAAATTTCTTAAATCCAGCTGTAGTCGTATGGGCGGCGGGGTGGGGGCGGGAGGGGCCCCAGCGGAAGCGCGGAACATCCTTCCCTGAACCGAACGTCGTGTCGTTTTAAAAGCAGAGGCACACGCTATTGATTTTTTTTTTTAAATACAAATTTGGCAGATTTCACATGATCCATTACATTTCTCAGGACGGTTAAGATGCAGCTTGCATGATTTATTCAGAATAAGGTCCATTTTTAGCTATATTTAAGTCTCCTATTTGTTATTTAACATGTGTTTAATGTTTTCTGTCCCTGCTGTGCACAGCTGCAAGCTGCTATTTTTTGGCAATTTTTGTGACTGGGAAGTGATTTGTGTCTTTGCATCTCACCTTTCTATTCTATGGCCTGCTGTTTTGATTTTTTTTTTTTTTTTTTGCTAAACTTTGAAATAAGTTACTCTGTGTCTCGACCTCTACCTCACTTTGCTGGACAAGTGGGAAGACGGAACGGGCACGGCCAAGCGTGACAGACCCTTACAGGGTTCTTAAAAGGACGTCGCTGGGAGCCAGGGTGAGCTGGAATTTTGGGAAATTTATATTAAGAAGGCAAAGATTCCCCATCTTAGCCCCTCTGAATGGATTGAAGCTTGTGGTTGGGAGACATGTCTGTTGGGATTTAATTTGATGCTGACATGATCGGGGAGGATATAGCCAGGGAGGAACGAGTGTTATAACTGTCACCTCTAGAGGGGACAGCTGCTCCCCTGCACCTGTTTTGGAAAACATACTCCCAGATTCTGGAGTCTCGAGCCCAGCACAGTACTTTCTGGAACGGCAGTTCCCTTGGGGAGGAGGGGCACCTCTGAGGGGTGACGGTCCAGAGCCAGGGCGAAGATGTCCCTGCAGCCCTGGAGCTTCTCGTCCCCTGCACACCTGTCCCAACGGACACAGGAAGTCGGCAAAGAGCAGCGCGCCAGGCCGGGCCAAGCAGTGGTCTTGCCGGTCTTGCAGCCCAGTTAGAAACTATCCCATATAAGTAAAAAGTCTGCAAGTGTTGATCTGATTCCGGCAAACACCATGATGGCCCTGAGTGGCTTGGTGATTTAATTTTCCAAAGCCTAAAGGATCCTGCTTAATATTGCTTGATATATGCTAACCTTCCCTTTATAGGGCCCGCGATGGAAAGCCACGTTGCCGTGGTCTAATCCCGGCCCCCTTACTTATCTAAAACACACTCCCTGACTGTGCTGTGAAAATTGAATCTTTTCCTCACAATCTCACTGACATGAAAAATATATAATACAGTAAATGATTAATGCAGTTATAAACTATACCTGAGATAAGATTTAAGTATTCATATTTCTATCATGTTAATACAACACGATAAACCCATGAAGCAAACTTGACCGGGGCATTTGTTATTCTGTCCGGGGTTCAATTATTCTTTGTCCAAATACAATTTAGGGCTTGCCGCGACGCGGGCTCTCGGTGCAGAACATTATGTGCTGCTGGGAGATAATCGGCTGCTCTCTGGCCAGCCGGGAGCCGCGCTCCCTGCGCCCCGCCGAACGCCAGGGAATCTGCAAGCCACTCGGCCCTGGGCTGGGAAAGTCCTCCGGAAGAGATCCCTAGCTCCAGCCTGCCGGGCTCCTTTGACCCACCCTCCTCCCTTCTACGACACAGTCCCCCGTTAAAAGAAAACTTATTTGCCAGAATCCAGAGGAAGCCTGACAATCAGTGAAACCGCTCAGAAGCCGCCTTCCCTGACACCGAACGTCGCTTTCTCCCTGTGACTGCGGAGAAGCCATTTCCTCGTTGGCTCCAAATGGCCCCATCCCGTCCTCGTGCAAACTGCTCACACGCGCCAACGTGCCATTTACCACCCACCTCATTATTTTTATACTTCCGATGATGTCGATTTTGATTTTCAAATGCCAGCCATTTATAGCTCATTCTGAAACACACACAAAAAAATTAAGTGATTCACAATCTCTGTCATTAGCTGGGCTCGGGGGCGTCTCAGTAAGTGCAGGGAAGGCAGCAATGGCCAGACACCTGCGCTCTGTGTCCCCAACCTGTCCCCTCATCACCTGAGAGGCCCCGGAGAAGGCACTTCTCTGCAAGTCTTTGTTCCCTGCCTGGGAAAGTAGAAGACGCTTCCTGCCCCTTAGGTTCGATGGGCAACTGCTAACGGCATGAGGCGTATAATAAGTTCTCAAGCAGTGTTAATAATTACTGTGTTGTCATTAGTTCCTGGCGACTTTGGACAGGAGGCTCATTCCAATACCTCTCTGCTCAATGCTGGACGGGGGCACTGGGTGGCTGCGTCCTGTTCTTGGACCCCAGCAACTGGGGCTGCTTTGAGAGACGCTCCACCCTTGGCCCTCCAACCTCGGTGCCCGGGAGGAGCTGGCCCTGAGGGCAGGCACAGGCGGGCAACGCTTGGCGGGCATCTCACTCGGCACCCAGCACCGGTTGGGCTCAGTGTGGACTTGGCGTCTGAGTTACAGGGGTGCTGGGAATGCACACGGGTGTGATGTGGTGTAAACACAACCCTCCTGGGAGTGTCTGCACGCAGGTCCCGTGAGCCACTTTTAACTATGACCCAACTGGAATCAGGCCGTGTCCCCAAGCACTGGCAGAGAGTTCACCTGTGTGGGCATTCGATGTCCTTCAAGAGAGAACATCAATACCGTGAGGACGGGAGAACTTGCTGTTCCCCGAGTCTCTCCCTAAAGTCCAGCCCTCTGCGTGGGAGCCAGGGAGACCATCCCTCGGATTTGCCACGCAGTGGTCACATGGTAGCGAGGAAGCCACCTCTGTGCTCGTTGGGGCCAGAGGAGGCGGGGCCATCACACTGGCTCCCAGGGGCCAGAGAAAAGCCAGACGGCAGTCAGCGTCCCAGGTCTCGGCGCAGGGAAGGCGTCAAGAGGCTGTCTGCTGGATTGCACTGGCCCCTTGAGGCTGAACTGCAATTGCCTTGGGCGGGGAGACCGGAGGGTGGGGTGTCTTCAACCCCACGCTACAGCGATTGACACATTAACGCTTATCTTGCAGAGATTAATGAGATTGGCATTTCTACAACCGTCTTTCTGGGACAAGAAAGCTTTATGCACAGAGCCGGTTCACGATGGCTGCTCAACGAACACCAGCTCCCGCCAGGATAAGACTCCTTTCCTGCACCTGCAGGATCAGACATTTGTCCTTTGGAAGTAACGTCCTTGGCGTTACCTCAGGATGCTCGGTATCAAGGCGGCACGGCCGGGGAAGCGTGCCGGGAGACCTCGAGGGGGAGCCCAGCCCGGGACCAGCCTTCGGCACCTCACTCTTGGTCTGATCTGCTCTCCTTTGCCCAGACCCGGGAAGGAGCAGGTCTGCGTCCCCCTGCACGAGGCTGCTGGGCTGCCGCGCATGAGCGCTGGCCTTTGTGGAGGCTGCTGGCTTGGACAAGAGGATCCTCCATCCCCCAGTGTCTCGCCTACCTGCTCCCTGGTTAGGAAACCTTTCTAACAGGGAAAGATGTGCTGTGCTCCACAGTGAGAGCAAAGAAATGATACTAGTTTTGGAAAGGGTTTATTCACCAAAACCGAAAGCAGACTTTCTCCTAAGAATGTTTTTAGCAGGGGAAAAAGGAAGGCCACGAATGCCACTAAGGCTGCCATCGCCCTGGCACCAGTGAGTGACTAAGTGAGGACAACGTGAGTGTTCTAAGCGTCTGGCAAGGAGAGACACCACAGGCCCTGAAAATACTTTCTCAGAGGTGCTTATTTTTTCTGCCTCTAGGCATCGGCAGGTGCCAGGCAAGGAAAGGGCATTCAGTAAGCGTGTGCGGAACGGAATTGAGGAAAGGGCAAGTTTAGCGTGGGTAAGTCCACTTTCAACCTGACACAGGTCTGATGTCAGCCCCTCAAAACACTTCCCTTTCCACGGGCACGATGGCTCTGGCTCCTAGAGGTGGCTATGACATCGGCCCTGCCCCCTCTGGTACTGATTCTTCTGACGTTGTCTGCCTTGGTGTCAAGACCCTGCTCACCTCTATCCATCCCTGTGACTGTCATCGCACCCCCTCCTCAAGCCCTCAGTCATGTCCTCATGGTATCCTGTGGACACAGGCTGGGACCACACTCCGAAGCCCATCTGGAAAGACGCCCTTCCTCATTTTTATAGCAAACATCAACCGGATGCGGAGGGGAGGTACACGAATCAGAACATTGTAGCAAACAACACAGGTGCAAAAGTGTCTGGTGACGCAGCCATCCTGGATGCAGCGTGGTCCCATGTAGCACCAGAAGTGTCGGGTCCCTAGAAATCCCTCTACCCTGGGCCAACCCGGGTGCTTGGCTGGTAAGCCTATACGGCAATGCCACTGCCGGCACTTTGCTCTAAGAAAATAGTCGTAGAAGTGAGTCAAGATTGAACTACCAAGCTTTTGCCAGAGCACCATTTAAAATCCCGAAACATCGCAAATGAGCTAAACGTCCAACAACAAGGAAGGAGCTAAGAACTGGTATCTCTTTGCCACGTGGCAGGCTGCTCTGCCGCCACGACAGAGCACGTGCCATAGGAGCACGTGGAGGCCTGGGGGAGACGGGAAGGGCGGTGTAATGTTGCAGCATCAATAGCGCAGACTGCGTAAATATTCGTACCTGCTACCAGGTGGCGCATACGTAGCTCTGGGGCCAAGCCAGCTGGCCAAATCCTGGCTTCACTGTTCACGGGCTGTGGAAGACGGGGCGAATTACTCAGTTCTCCCAGGCCTTGGCTTCCCCCTCTGTAGCTGTGGACAGCAACAGCACCCACCGACCAGGCGGCAGCGAGGGTCTCATGAGTCAACACAGGTAAAGCACTGGGGACAAAGACGGGCACAGAGCGGCGCTCGATCACATGGCGGCAGCTGCTGGTCGTGAAGGGAAAAGTGGTTACTGAGCCTGTGCCCCGTGTCAGGCGGGAGGCTGAGCCCTTGTCATGACTGTGCTCACACCACCCTTATGGGGTTGCCAACCCTCCGCTGCTGGTAAACCCTGAGCCAGGGTTCAAACGGGGCCCTTATAGACAGCACTGAGAGCGACTGGCTGGCTACTGGTGAGTAACCTGTGACGTTGTCGTCATTATCCCTGTGCAGGCAAAGTCAGCCCTGGAGGAAAGCACGTCTGCGTGTCAGAACCTCGCCTGTGTTGAGTCATGAGCACTGGGGCAGCCCAGAGAGGCAATGTTAACCTCAATTCAGAACCTGGGTTGTCAGCAGACGTGCCTTTGGAGAGGCGGAACCACAATCAGGAGGAAGCCGCTGTGCTAACGTGGGCAGAGAAGATGGAACGCCACACACCTGGCGTTGCAATGAAAGGTGGTAGAAACTGCCAGGTCCCCAAGCACAGGCCAAGGAATTTCGCAGGGAGGAGAGGCCCAGGTATCCAACTCGCGAAGGACTTTCCCCAGGCATGGAACACCTATCTGCCTGAGACTTCCAGCTGACTTTCAGGACAATGTAAGAGTTTTGGATTGGCCGGCGCCAGAGAAAGAAAGATGAGCAGAGTTGAAAGGGATAAGTAAAGAGGCTTTATTGGGGCGCTCCCGGGTGAGGGTAACGAGTCCCAAGAGAGGGACCCAGATGAAATTTTCAGGTCCCAGGAGAGAGAGGGAGACCCGAAAAGTCGCATTGCCCAGAAGTCTGAGTGGGTTTATATATGTTTTTAGGGCTGGGGGTAGGGGTTTCTTTGTCAGGAAGATTTATGGTGGGGACAGCAAGGCATTGTCCCTTGAAGTTTTAAGGCGGGTATTGAGAAATAGGAGTGGCCAGTGGTATGTGTGACTCCAGAAACCGAGACCCCTATCAGGGTAACCATCCAGGTGTGGTTGTCCTTTAACCTCGCTGGGCCCTGCAGCCATTGTCCTTGGCAGGTCGTGGGCTTCTTCTTTTTCCATTAGGGAGGAGAGGGGTGCCCACCGCCAGCCTTACAGACAAGACCCTTATCTTCAAAAAAGACAAGACTGAATGAAGGGGGAAAAAAAGGTTACTCAGAATTTTAATCAAATAGGAAGTGCAGGCCGATACCTAATATTCTTTGATGTGCTTCAAAGACAGGCTGCCAATCATAAAAGTGTTTGAAGGTACCACAATCCAGACCACCAGTGTGGGTTTTGAAAAAGCAGCATTTCCCACGAAGCTGGGTGTGACGGCTCACGGCCGAGAGTAGCTAACTGGACAGGAAGAAAGCACAGATTCAAATTTTGACGACTTTAATTGTGATTTATAAGAACAAATCAAAATGAAATTGAATGGAGAAATGAACATTTTATTGCTGGGTGAAAACATCTTTCTGTTCAATTAATATAGTGTCACCCCACCACCAAATGGAGAAGCTATGATGTTTCTTACGTCTAATGGTGTCATTGTATTTAGGAAAAAAGGCATGTATCTAAAATATGATACAATGTTATATTATATGTTAGTTACATATATTTTATAGTATCTATTACTATATATATATCCCAAGAGATTTATAACAGAAGTAATGATAATTATATTTGGGCAGTGGGATTATAGATGTCTCCAAATTTCTCCTTGCCTCCTTCATCTGAATTTTCTACATCACCCTCAGTGACAATGCCCCATTTTAGAGACAAGGAAACGCGCTCCGAAGCATGCAAACGTGTCTGCAGCCAAACCCATGCAGTCCACAGCCGTCTGCCTTCCCGTCTCTGTGCTGAGCCCGGCTCGCACGTTCGCAGAACACGCTTCCCGTTACTTGCATGTAGTGCTGTTTCATCCACATCGCACCTGGAGTCACACCCTGGACACCGGGCTGTCAGGGATCAAGACGGTGCTTCTAAATTCCGGGGCGCGGGCTACCTATCGAGCCGTAGGTGGTGCCTGCATTTTGTTACCCGCGATGACAGCTGCCAATGTGCGAGTGAATGTGAAATGTCAAGTTCTCTGGCACCACTCCTGGAAGAATCTGTAATTTACTGGCTCCGTCTTGTCACTCTCTGAAGCATTGCCTGGGAGACAGGCTATGGCCCACTCTGGAGCTCGGCCGAGCTCTCTTTGGGGTGCTCCGCAGGCCACCTTCCCGTTGGGGTCCTTCGGTGGGAAGCTTCCCGCTCTTTTCCTCTGGTTTCAGATTTCTCCTGGGAGAGTGAAGGGGGTCTCTAGCCCCTCCCTTTTCTTTTTTTTCCTTCCGCCTGTGTTTCTGGGTGCCATCCCGTGAAGGCACAAAGTGTGGAACGGAGGATGCTGTTCGCCCCGTCTTATTTTAAACCACGACACGGTGGCAGGAGCCTTCAGCAGTCAGGAAGGAAGAGACAACCGGGAAGGGGCAGGAGCGAGCGGAGACGACTCTAAAATGGTTTTGGTATTTGCCGGAGGCCCCACGGAGAGAACGCCTGCCAGTTCCTTTTCCACTTTTTTGTTTTTTAATACCAATTCCATCAACCAGGCTAACCTAAGGCAGTGCGTGGATCACTTTTTTTTTAATTGTTGCAAATGAAATGCGTAATTAAATGCCATAAATTAAAAACTAGCACTGGGATGATCTCGCTATGTCTGACCAAACAAAACAAATCACCCCCAAACATGGAGAAAGCAGCAGCCCCTTGCAGAGGTGGACGTCACGGCCCGTGGGGGAGGGTATGCACCCCCTACGCAGGGCAGGACGGATCCCCCCAAAACCACCGAAGCCGGGAGGAGTCCTCAGTCCCCCCGCCCTTGAAAAGAGGGACACACTGAACTCCCTCCCATGTGTTCTGGGGTCTAAGACGTGAAGGCAGGAAACCCACGTGCCACAAATATCTTCCTCCCAAGCGGTGAGTCACCCTGCTGAGACACAGATGACTGTTCAACTGGGTCAAACCCCCGGACAATGAAATGCAGAAGAATGGAAGGGAGAGGGTGGGTGTGGAGCAACTGGTGCATCCCTAGAGTCTAAATATAGGCCGTCAGACACCGGGGTCTGAATCAGCGTGAGCCTCACCCATTAGCGTAGTTCCATTTTGAATAACTGACTAAGCCAAACGTGCCAAAACTCATCTCGCTATTAAATAGACTCTGAAGCACCGTCAGCCCTGATCTCTCTCCTGTAGGTGTCAAGCCCAAAGCTCTACTGGCTGTGCGCCTTTGGTGCAGCTTAGTCAACATGGTCGTGCCCGGACTCATGGGCTTTGGCCAGCTGACGGGAGACAGAGCCTGCAGCGTCCTCCCTGGGCAGCCCCATTCCTGCGGCTCCCAGCGTTGGTGCAATGCGAGTCCACGGTCATTTGTGGCACTCATGGCATTGCAGTGGTCTGTACCGTTTCAGTCCGCTCTCTTTGCCACCCTGACTGGTTTTCCCGCCCCAGTCTGCCCTCCCCCAGGCCACTCTCGGAGACATCTCTGTAAACGTGGGGAGGCACTCGCCTCCCCCGTCCTTGGAGATGCTTGCTGACTCCCCAAACGTTGCAATGTGCCCTCCAGGCCTGTCCTGACGCTTTGACCTGGTAACAGTCAAGCCTCGAGGCTACAGCCTCCCTCCGCAGACCCGACCCCAGCCGTGATGGGAAACCTGCCTTGGGACGAGCTGCTCTCCTTGATGTCGTGGGGCCCCCCGGGCAGGGGCGTAAATGAGCGGGAAGGGCCCGGCCTTGCCCTTCCTCACTGGTCCCTGTCGTGTTCTTCCAAGGCTCAGCTCCCAGTAGCGGCGCCTTCGTGTGTAAGTGCAAAAACTGCTGCCCTAGAGGAGAGCCCTCCTTTGCAGCTGGAGTTCTTCCACCTGGTTACCTGGCGAGAGTGAAGTCAAGGTGGGGACCATTTCTAACTCATATATGCATGGTGTCGTCCTCCAGCGTATAAATCCTGGAGACTCCAGAAATGTCTCCTGAATACACAAAACTCTGAGGCAATTACAGTCATGTGTCGCTTAACAAGGGGTTACCTACATTCAGAGAAAGGTGTCATTAGCCAATCTATTTTTTTTATTTTTATTTCAGAGTATTAAGGGTTACAAATGCTTTGGCCACATAAATTGCCTTTGCACCTCCCGACAAGCGTGCTCATCCCCCAGACGGTGCGCACCGCGTCTGCTGGGCGTGAATTCACCCATCCCCTCCTTCCCCTCCCACCTGCCGGACACCCTATGCGTGTTACTTCCCGTATGTGCACATGAGCAAGTAGCACCAATTTGACGGTGAGTACTTGTGGTGCTTGTTTCTCCATTCTTGTGATACTTTACTCAGAAGAACGTGCTCCAGCTCTATCCAGGATAATACAGTAGAAAGTTTTCATCACTTTTTATGGCTGAGTAGTACTCCATGCTATACATATACCACATTTTGTTAATCCACTCATGTATTGATGGGCACTTGGGTTGTTTCCACATCTTTGCAATTGTGAATTGTGCTGCTATAAACATTTGAGTGCAGATGTCTTTTTTATAGAATGTCTTTTTTTCCTTTGGGGAGTTGCCTAGTAGTGGGATTGCTAGATCAAATGGTAGGTCTACTTTTAGTTCTTTGAGGTTATCTCCATATTACTTTCCATAGAGATTGAACTAGTTTGCAGTTCCACCAGCAGTGTGTGAGTGTTCCTATCTCTCTGCATCCATGCCAACATTGTTGTTTTGTGACTTTTTGATAAAAGCCATTTTCACTGGAGTTAAGTGATATCTCATTGTAGTTTTGATTTGCATTTCCCTGATGATTAGAGATGTTGAGCCTTTTTTCATATGTTTGTTGGCCATTCTTCCGTCTTCTTTTGAAAAGTTTCTGTTCATGTCCTTTGCCCATTTTTTGATGGGGTTGTTTGATTTTTTCTTGCAGATTTTCCTGAGTTCTAAATAGACTCTAGTTATCAGCCCTTTACCAGATGTATAGCATGCGAATATTTTCTACCATTCTGTAGGTTGTCTGTTCGCTGTAGTGATAGTGTTTTTGGCTGTGCAGAAGCTTTTTAGTTTGATCAGGTCCCATTTATTTATTTTTATTGATGCTGTGATTGCTTTTGGGATCTTCTTCATAAATTCTTTGCATTAGGCAATTTCACCATTGTGTGGACATCACAGAGTGCACTTAGACAAACCTAGTGGTGTAGCCTACTCCACACCTGTGCTGTGTGGGAGAGCCTATTGCTCTACCTTAGGCTGCACACCTGTACAGCACATTCCTACTGAATACTCTGGGCAATTGTACCACTGTGGTACGTATCTGTATATCTAAACATAGCAAAGATAAAGCAAATATATGGCATAAAAGATAAAAAATAGTGCGTGCTTTTGTAGCAGGTATTTGTGGCTTGCAGGACTGGAAGCTGCTCTGGGTGAGTCAAGGAGCGAGTGGTGAGTGACAGTGAGGGCTGGGACATTGCTGTGCATTGCGCAGACTTTATAAACACTGTGCACTTAGGCTACACTAAATTTGTAAAAAATAAATTTCTTTCCTCAATAATAATTTAACCTTGTCTCCTGTAACATTTGCACTTTATAAACTTTTAAAATTTTTGACTTTCTTGTAATAACACTTACCTTAAAACACAAACACATTACACAGCTGTACAAAAGTATTTTTTTTCTTTAGATCCTTATTCTACAGGCTTTTTTCTATTTAAAAAAATTAATTAATTTTTTGCTATTTAAACTTTTTTGTTAAAAACTGAGACACAAACACACACATGGTTCTAGGCCTACCCAGGGTCGGGATCATCAGTATCACTGTCTTCCACCTCCCCATCGTGTCCCACTGGAAGGTCTTCAGGGGCAATGACACTCCTGGAGCTGTCATCTCCTGTGACAACAAAGCCTTCTTCTGGGCACCTCCTGAAGGACCTGTCTGAGGCAGTTTTACAGCGAACTATTTTTTTTTGTAAGTAGAAGGAGCGCAGTCTAAAACAACGATAAAAGGTATAGCACAGTGAATTCACAAGCCAGTGACACAGGTGTTTGATGTCATATCAGGTATTATGTGCCGTACACAATTGCACGTGCTAGACTTTTAGCGACTGGCCGCGCAGTAGGTTTGTTTACACCAACATCACCCCCAAACAGTGCCTCGAGCCACGACATCACGACAGTTATGAGGTCCCTAGACAATGGGAAGTTTTCAGTTCCGTTACAATCGTAGGGGACCGCTGTCCTGTGTGTGGCTCGTTGTAACCAAACCTTTTGGTGAGGCACACAGGCAACTCAGACAAGAAAAAGTTACATAATTCTCTCGAGCAGTGCTGGGTAATTCAGGCTCTGTCGGAAACAAAAGCCAAGTGCCGGGTGTGAGTCTCCTGTCTCCTCCCTGCTCACCTGGGCTCAGGGGGCGGCCTCGGGAGGAACTGAAGGTGTCGGTCTGCGGCTCTGCCCGCCACGGGCCTTCCGCAGAGACTCAAATTCGTCAGGAGGGTGAAAAAGCCTTTAAGAAAATGTTGTCAGGAAGAATCAATCAATTTAAACAGTTAAAAGTACAACGTGTCAGGTCAGTCAGTCTCCACGGGACGTGTCCCCCCAGAGCCCCGGGTCCCTCTGAGCCTGGGCTGCTCCGGGCGAGGGCAGGGACGCAGTAAGACGCGGCCCAGGAGCCGGGGCTCTGAAGCCGGGGGAGAATCGGCTGCGTCCTCGTCTCTCTGTGCATCTCAGGTCTGCGTAAAGGGTGACAGGGACCCAGATGCTCCGTGAGTCACGGTCAGCAGATGAACATTTGATCTTGTTTCCTGGCCGACGCTGGAGTTTCTTCTATTAATTTTTCTTGAAAAGAGGGAAGAAAGGGAGACAAGAAGGAAGGAAGAAAGGGAGGGAGGGAATGAGAGTGGGAGGAGGAAAGGAAGGAAGGAAGAAGGGAAGGAAGGAAGGAGGGAAGGAAGGAAGGAGGGAAAGAAGGAAGAAGAAGAAAAATAAGAAAAGAGGTGGAGGGGGAGGAAGGAAGGAAGGGAGAGAAAGAGGGAGGGAGGGGAGAAAAAAGAAGAAAGAGAGGAAATTAGGAACGGAGGGAGTGGGGGGACAGGGACCTTCATCCTTTTGCCTTTGGCTGGCACTGTGGCCCCCCCACACCTGACCCTCACAGTGGGTCTCCAAGCTGGTCACTGCTGTGCTCACTTCTGTAGTCCAGGGTGGTAAATAACTTGCTTAAGAACATTCAGCTAGGCTGAAGTCATACTTAGAATCTACTCTTCTATCACATTGTTGGGAAATGCGAAAAAAGAGATGTAAAGACAATTAGGAAAAAGTGGAATCACTTTCTTCAGCCATGGAGTATCTTGCCAGGACAACGGGGCACAACAAAACACCTTCGGGGTCAACTTTCAGGGTGGGAGGTGGGGAGGGCAGCCCGGGAGAAGGTGGGCTGGAGAGGGCGGGGTGATGGGGCTGGGGTCCCAGCCAGCACCCTTCCAGCCGGGGCATCAGAGTGGCTCCTCTTGAGTAAAAGTTAGTTAATAAATCCAAGACCATTTGCACAGAGTTTGAAGTAAAAGGACAATTTCTCGAAACTTTCCGAGTAAAGCCCAATCAATGGAGTGAAAAAAACCTTAAGTGGTTTCTCCCTACAGGGGTCTCTTGGGAACCCAAATCTTCGCATGTTGGCAAACCAGACAGCTGCCTGCATGGGAGTTCAAAGACTTAGAGAGTGTCCTGGTCTCTTTCCTCGTCCTAGTGAACCCCCTAAACATCTCTCCTGCCAGTCAGGAACACCACCATTGGATGTAACTTTGACCTAGGAATTTATTTTTGTTTAGATGCAAACACCCTCTGTAACAGATAGTCCACGTGTTGTCGGCCTCTTACCTGTCAGCGTCTATGTGTTTCTTGAAGCAGGGAGGTGTCCTGGAGAGGGGAGTATGAGACACAAAAAGCAAAGAGAAGGAGGGGACGGTGGCATCAGAGGGCCCCAGGAGTGGGAATGGGAAGAAGGAAACCTGGTCTGACATCCCTCCCTCCCTCTGTCTCTCTTTTAATATAATTATTAACAAGTCGCTTTCATCCTGGCCCACCCAGAGACAACCCAACGTGGCTTCCGGGCAAGTCGTCCTCAGGGATTAACCCACAGGGAAAACATGGTCCACCAACAAACAGGCAGGGAGGCCCGTGACGCGCCCTCCTCCCCGTCATGCTGCCGTCGGAGAAATGGCGCCTGTCCTCTGGGCGCAGCCGGTGTGTGCCAGGCCTTTGCGGCTGCTGCGGCCTCTCTTTGATCTCGTGAGGCTGAGCCCGGTGTCTGCTTGCTTTGGGAAGGGGCTCGGGGGAGGGCAGGCAGATATCTATAACCGGTACTTAAATTTAAAGTCATTTTATGTATCATCCACTTCGTTAACAGCTAGAAGTTCCATGAGTTGCCTTGTGCGTGGCTGCAGATGCTCTTGCACGCACACGCACACGCACACACACACGCATCCGTGCACATACACACACGCACACGCGCACACACACACACACACACTCACGCACACGCACGCGAACACACGCACACACACACACCCATGCACACACACACACACGCACACACGCACGCGAACACACGCACACACGCATGCATGCACATACACACACGCACACCCATGCACACACGCACGCGCACACACACGCACGCGTGCACATACACACATGCACACGCACACATACACGCACACCCATGCACACACAGATGACATTTATACGGCGCCTGATGTTTTTCTAAGTCTCCTGGAGGCTCAGCGTTGAGAAGGAACTTGAAGTGATACAAACATTGTTCAAGCCCTGTGGAAAGAAAGGGGCTCGGCCAGCGGTGGGTCCTTCTCCGAGTGGCCACTTCCGCTCACAGGGCGCTCACTGCTCCCAGGCGCAGCCGGCTTCCTATCTAGAGAGCTGACTGTTGGGTTTTCACTACACAGATAGACTTTGTTTCCCTGTTTACTGACTACCTTTGACATTCCGGGCGCTGGGCTACGCCCGCTCCACATACGCTCTGTCAGCGAGAGCAACAGCCTTAGCAGACGTCGGTTGTCTTACAGAGGAGGAAACTGAGGCTCAAAGAGACAGTTCGCTGACAGTCGCACTGTTACTAAGTGGTCAGGGTGGGATTTGATCACGGGCCTGCTCCCTTCCAAATTCTCACTCTTGAATACGGACCTGGAGTTTCTGTCAGCTGTTCGTCCTGCGTCACAGGACAAGGCTAATTCCTGTTCCCTTGGCCGGGAGACAGCTCTCCATCCTCTCCTCCTGCTCGCCGCACCCCTACCCCTACCCAGAGACCCTCCTTCCCAGGGAATATCTCATTCCCCAAACCCAGTATCCTTCTCCTGAGCACAGTAGAAGTGAACTGTAGCCCCCCTGTGAAATATGACTATTGGGAAAAAAAAAAAATTCATGCATTTCCCAGGGTGGTTACTTCCTGCCCACATTGTCCTCAGGAGCAAATGAGAAACCTTGTCGAGAGACACAGACACAGCCCTAAAGTCACCACACCCCCCCTTAGCACCTCGTGGCCAGTGGGCTCTTCCCACTGGGCCTGGAGCAGGGACTTCAGGACACACGTCTGATCTGGGAAACACCCTCCTGTGTGGACTCTCTTGCCAGCTGGACTCCAGGGGCCTTAAGGAGGGTCTTATTCACCTTTGTTGCAGCCACACCTCGCACGGCTCAGGACACAGCTGAAGCTCTGTAGCCCTGCAGAAGTAAGGAAGGAAGGCAGGCAGGGAAGGACTCGCTCAATTAGGGATAAAAACTATCCCTATAAAAACTAGAGTAACCTACGTGGAAGGAAAGCCATTCCTATAAATGAAGTTACTCCCTCTGATAGGAAAAAAAAAAAAGAATTTGGGGTATAATGATTGACCCGTTACAGAAACTGGTGATATTCTACCATTTGGGAATTACCTTTTAGTTCTCACTGCAGAAGTAGTAAACTGGGGGTCCAAAGCACAGTGTTTTTATTCTGTTGTTCTCCAAAATCTAAATCAGCGCTGTGTGTACCCCTGTCTGTCCCAGGAGCAGTTTGCCTCTGCGGCCCTTGCCGCTGGTCTAAGTGCATTATTTCAACACCGAGAGAGAGAGTGAAATGAGTTCATGCGTTTGTTTTGGCCGGTGGATCTTTGCAGGAAGAATCCGCCTCTGAAACCCTTCACTCCTGTGCCTGGTTCTCCGGGTGCCTGGGAGCCCCCCACACAGGAGTGAGCCGGCACAACCTCGCCGAGCGACAGCACCGCGCCCCTCCACTTGTCAGCTCCGTTTTTGAACGCTGATTTTTTAGGCCAGTGGTTTTATTTTTAAAGAAATCATAGCACATCAGATGTAGTTATGTTCTGAGAATGTGTGACACTTTCTCTAGACTACCGCCTAGCGTGGAGCCAAACGACAAGGACAACAAGGCTCCCCTGTTTCCCAGTGTCCCCAAACCCCATCCTTGCTGGTACCACCTGCGGGTGACAAAACCGTCTCACATTTCCTATTGTCCACTCTGCACAGCCCCTGCTCCCCTGCTCCCCACCTCACCTGCCAAGCTCTGGCAGGAGCCACGTGGGTTCGCGTTCCGAGAACCCAGAACAGCATGTAGCCTCAGGAGTGAGCGGCCTGTGCCTGCGCCGCAGGGCCCTGCTGGCGAAACCCCGAGGGGCAGGCGGCGGGGGCCCCTGCAGACAGGGCTGCCTCCCGAGGGTCCGCTCCGGAGACAGGGGGGCTCCCCGAGGGGCCTGTTCGTGGGCACCACGTGCATCAGATGACCGAGTCCGCCGTGTTTCGCTCGATGCCGCTGAACTGCTTGCGAGACGGTTTCTTTGAGCTTCCTCCCCTCCGCCGTTGAGCAGGGGGTAAGTCAGGGACGGCTTTTATGTGGCTGCTGCGTTTCCAAATGTTCCCCTGTGATTGACAGCTCCGCATTCCGCTTCCCATGACGGCACCTGCAGATAATGAGATATCTCGAAACCGGAATTTCCAGCGCCGGAGCCTGCCAGGAATATTATCATCAGTGTTCTAGCAAGCCATTCCCGCTGCACGCGTGACCTCTACAAATTCGAAATGTCAAAACACAGCCAGGAGCTGAAACCAAGGCCACTCCAGCCCAAGTGGCTATTGGCTCTTGAATGCACAGGGAGGAGTCCTTTATCTTGGGAGAATTATGGATTACCAGAAAACGGTGATCTTTTCATTAACCTACATGTATTTAGAATGTAGATAATGTCTGTCTTTCATCATTCTCATAGCCTGTGTGTGGGGAGACCCGAGAAACGGAGGCTTTAGCCTTTGTGAGTTCGGGACTGTCTGGGGGCTGATTCAGGCCATCAGATCTCTTTGTCCTCAGTGATAATTCGGGGCCTTCATTTTGTAGATCTCGTAGCCACCTGGCTCTTGTGTCATCAGAGAGGCTAAAGGTGGAGAGGACTTGGTCCTAAAATTAGAACAAGAATTTTAATCTTCTGCTTGTTCTCTTTCTTCCATTTCCCTTCCACTTGGGCTACAAACTTAGATCTCTTAGCACCACGAGGGGGACACGAACTCATCTGTCTACTCAGCTGAGCCTCCGGTCTGCACAGTTCCCTATGCTGGGTGCCCAGCATTACGGTGGATTAGACATTCTGGGAATTTGCATTGTACCGAGGGTGGCGTTGGTTAAGGGTTATGCTGTCTCCGTGGACACGGGAAAGCAGAGGCTGGGGTGACTAACGGGGGGTGGCAGAAGGGAAAGGTACTTGCTCTCGGAGTTGGGCTCCAAGGGACGGGCAGAATTTCGGGCCAGGCCCAAGCTGACGGAAGTGAGGGTCCTGAATGGGTCGGTTTTACCTACAGACAGATCCACGTGAATGAGGGCCTGTAGGCCTAGAGGTGCACAGCACATTCGGGGGCAGCAAGAGGTGTGGTGGGCCTGGTGGGCCCAGAGTGTCTGGGCACAGAGGGCAGCTGGGCCTCCTAGAAAGGCCTGACAGCAGAGGGCTGGACTTTCCCCAGAGCCTGGGGACGTGGAGTCCGTAGTGATGGCTCTTTCCACCCGTCTTCTCTTTCTTCCTTTCCATATCGTGGATGAACGAATCCTCCACTGTCCCCCACTCGCCATCTGTGTGGGGCTGGCCCTACTGCTACGTCCTAAGGGCAGACACAGGAGCCAGCTGAGGCCACCCTCCGGAGTCCTTCATGCCTCAGTCCCAGCGATCGGTTCAGGATGGACTATAGCCCAGACTGGGTCAATGAGAAGCCCTAAGATTTCAGCTGGTGTCTTCACAAGCAAGGTGCTCTATTTCCCCTGAGATTTCTGAGCAGCGGAAATACAAGCTTGGCACTGCTGGTGGTCGTGGTGGTGCTGGAGAGAGTCTACCTGTGAACAGGTGACACGGAGGAACACAGAGCAGGGAGACGGGGAACGATTCAGTCCTACCGGCATCATTCAGCACCTGACCTCAGACATTTCTGAAGCCAACTCTCACCCCTAGATTGGACACCGGGAGATGGTACCTTTTTATTTATTTGTTAGCTTAAGCAAGTTTGAGTTGGACTTCTGTCCCTTAAAACCCAAAAGAATCATAACTTGTGTAACAGCAAACAATGGCATAGTGAATAGTTACATTGTCACCATGGTGGGTTTGAGGGTAACCCACTGGTTCCTTGGCTGAATAGAAGGAAATTGGGATGAAGTACCGCACGGACAGGTGAAGGCCGTCCCTGCACATTCTCCACACAGCTCACTGCCTCCCCGCCTCCCTGGTCTCTCCGTGAGACCCCAGGCCCTGTGGACAGGGGCAAAGACAGCCCCACCAGCCCCTCCGCACAGATCTTCCACCGGCCCACAAGAGAAGGCCCACCCAGACCCCAAAACTATTGGCTACCAAAGCAGAAAATTCAGACCCGTTACTCCAAGTAAAACTACATCACTCAAGAGATCTTTCCAGAAAGGTTCAGAATCCCCAGCACGGCTGACTCAGAAGGGGGACCCTGCTCCGTGTAGAAGTCCAAGTGGCACAGAAGGCCCCAGGGGGCCATCGGCCTCCAGCTGAGGTTTGGGGCCCTTTTCCCACTCCCTCTTGGGGGCTCCATCTGCACAGGGGAGGGGACAGAGGCCCTCTTGCTGGTCTGGGGAGCGGAGGTGGCTGAGTGCCTGCCCTGCTCCTGGGGGGCGGAACAGCAGCCTCTGCTCAGCGCAAGGGGACAGATTCGGCCCAGAGAGCTTCTGTCCTTTCAGGCCAAGGAGGACTCACGGCACTCTTAAAACTCACCCTGAACGTGATGGTTCAGTAACTGCGTCAGACTGGAGAGTCATGTTCCAGCACAGGAGAACTGCCTCCGCACGCACACACGCACACACACACACAGACACACATCAACCCCCACCCACACATATGCACGCATACACAGACATGCACAAACTCACACTGACACACACAAACCCATACACACATGCACACACACACAGACATACACAAACACACACACACACATATACATGCATACACAAACTCACACTGACACACACAAACCTACATGTGCATGCACACACACAGAGATATACACAAACTCACACCGACACACACAAACCCACACACATGCACACACACAGAGACATACACAAACTCTCACACACACCTATACACGCATACACAAACTCACACACACATGCACACACACAGAGACATACACAAACTCACACACACACCTATACACACATACACAAACTCACACTGACACACACAAACCCACACACACATGCACACACACAGAGACATACACAAACTCACACACACACATATACACGCATACACAAACTCACACTGACACACACAAACCTACACACACATGCCCACACACAGAGACATACACAAATTCACACACACACATATACATGCATACACAAACTCACACTGACACACACAAACCCACACACACATGCACACACACAGAGACATACACAAACTCTCACAGACATACACACAAACCACAGGCACACACATGCACACACACAGACATACACAAACACACACATATACACGCATACACAGACATACACAAACTCACACCGACACACACAAACCCACACACACATGCACACACACAGAGACATACACAAACTCACACAGACACACACACACAAACCACAGGCACACACACACATACACACAAACACACACAGACATACACAACTTTTTAAAGGCACAAAGGAGTCTCTCATGGAAAATTCACTTAACTTGTCGCCCAGGTCAGCGGCCCTAACAAGGGGAGCCTGTGTCCCCACCGAGTAATTGTCATTCCCCCCGATCCCCAGAAAGTATTTTTCTTTTTCCTTTTCCTCCGAACAGCATCTGAGGACAAAGAGAAACTTGCAGTGTCAGAAACAGGCCTCACGGAGCAGAACCAGAAATATCTCCAGAAAGGTGCTCGAACGTGCTCACACACGGAGCAAACACTTTACTGTCAGCTGCGTGTTCCCTCTGCTCGAATATTTGGGGCTCTTGGGCAGCCACGCCAGGCTGGACAGCGAGCACCCCATCCCCAGAGCACCCCGTCCCCGGAGCGCCCCATCCCCAGAGCCCTCAGTGGCAGTGTCGGGAGCAAGGCTGGCGCATGGCAGCGCCGGGGAGAGAAAATGGCGGCCGGTCGCCAGGTCCTCCCGTGTGGCCCCGTCAGCAAGGAGCCGGAGCTCCGGCCGGGGCTGGCTGGCTCCCGCGTAGCACTAACGCCGCGGTGGCGGTGGGGGACAGGAGATGAGAGACGGAGCGGGGCAGCTGCAGATGAAAACCACCCTGGGGAAGGTTACAACTAGATAAAGTTTTCGACAATAAGATTCCAGAGACTGCTGACGGGAGCAAAGCTCAATATTTTAGTCTCAGTACAAATTTGCTTCAATCTTATACAACCCCCATGCAGCATTGCCCACAGCTGCATGCTGTAAACAACAAACAAATCTATTTCCATCAGCCCTGCTGATGCCAGGAGAAAAGTGCCTGAGCAGAAGACGTGCACAGATGCAGACCCTCACCTGAGCCTGGCTCTGCCCTCCATTTGGCCTCTCTAACTTAATATCGTTGTTACAAAGCTATTGGTCTCCTGGTAGCTGGCTGGCTCCACGCGCCGCCTCTTCTTCCAGCTAATCTGACAACTCCGATCCAAGAAGCATCAAGGGCCCAATTAAGAAGACACATCTTATCAAGGAGCTTATTTTGCATAACAGAATACAAATGACGAATAAAAATTTAATGTTTAATAACTTAGTACAAAGAGGGCTGTTGATATAGAATGCCTGGAATTTTTATGGAGGCTGTCAGACTTGTGATAAAACTGTTATATAGGAACACTTGGCAAAAAACAGCGTAGAATTTTTCAGTAATGGTGTGTGCATGATATTGCATTAATTCTTGATAGGAAACTAACTGTGAGCCTGGGAATCAGCCAGTTCGAGTTGCGGTTTAAGATGGTGCGTGTGTGTGTGTGTGTGTGTGTGTGTGTGTTGCGTTCCATCCAGAAGGCTCTGAGGGTGTGAGCGGACGTGCACACACGCTTTTGTGGGAGAGGCTCTAAGTGCATTTTAATGAGGACTTTGCTGAGAAGTTGCTCAGCCCTTCACAAGGCATCTGGGTGTGTCAGACCCATTCCAGGAATGAGGAAACGAGGGGGCTGTTTTCTGTCGTAACCACCCCGATGCAGAGGATCAGGTTGGATTCCACAGGGCTGTGCCTGGGATCACTGAGAGCCTCCGTTTCCCGTGTGTGGGGGTGAGTGGGTGGCACAGGGGGATGAGGGGCAGGAGGATGACTTGTCATTTTCCAGGCTCCAGCGTTGGTCCCTGGACACAGCTAACAAAGATACATGCAGAAAGCCACATCTGAGCTGGAGCTGTGACTTACGGACTCTGCAGAGTTATCCTCCTATTGCTTTGGCCACGAGGACACCTTTCAACAATGCATCCATTCAAATATTTACTGAGCGTCTGAACTTGGCTGGACACTGGAAGGAAAGCTACAGTGTTTAGAAGCAGCTCTGGAGAAGGACCATGGCCACGGGCCGTGCCACGTGCTACCTGCAAGACATTGAACAAGCTCTCTGACCTCTCGAAACCTCCACTCCTTCAACTGTGAATGGGACTGTGGGTGGTACCTACCTCTGTGACTTACAGTGACAACCCACTTAGGGCATTTAGCCGGGAGTCCGAAGCTCAGGAAGCTCTCAGTGGGCTTCAGCGTGCCATGGTGCTATCAGCGCACCTCGGACCCATTGCACCTCCCAAGCCTTGTCCCAGGGGAGCACTGGCGCCCACACGCTGAACAACTTTAGACTGATCGTAAGAAATCTTGACGTTGCGATCCTGACGTCACAAAATTCCAAATGTCCATCAAGAGGAATTGAGCCTTCACCTCTAGTCATGTTTTATGTTTCAAGTGCCCATTAACTGGGGCTAAACTCGTGCTGAATCAGAGCAGAACTCCTTCAGAGAGACGTACGTGTCGCGTCTACACGAAGGCAAGACGAATTTTGAACTCATCCTGTCCCATTGCATTAGTGTTATTACGCTGAATACTAAACACATTTCTAACAATTGGACACTCAGAGGAAGATGTGACCCCATTAGAGTAGCCATCAGACTCTCCAGGCAGATTAGCGACGGTGGGGTTGGGGGCTTATCCTGGTAGCAAGAAAGCCAAACAACACAGAACCCATCCCTGAGCATGATGGTGTGGGCTATTGAAAAACATAATTTACTTGATGAGGCTAATATTCAAATGCAAACTTATATTAGAATTAACACTACAGGAGGGGCTTTTACAGGGAGGATTTGTTACAGAAATAAAATCTATCGGTAACACTTTCATTGTTCCATCATTATGAACTCATTTGGTATTCACTGTAATAGCACCGATCATAATGAATTTGTTTGATATTCATGTGGCTCTCCCACACATTAACCGAGTTTCTGTTATAACTCACCATCCAAAAAGCATTAGTTAATGCAGACTTTGGACCAATAAAGATGGTCTGTCCCACCCCTAGAGTTGCCCGGAGCTATCTGAGAGTTAAGGGACATTTCGATATCGAACGATCCCATCCCTCACACTACAGAGCTTGCTGTATCCCAAACTGGACATAAATGAGAACGGTCGCAATTCAGTTTTTGGAGCACAGAGAAGTCAGATTTTCACCCCTTGATGCCACTAGTTCAACCCTCACAGATGTAGACTTTAGAATGAAGCTTCTTACTCCTCATCCTGCTGGTGCTCCATGGGGGGTAAACCATGCTCCCAGCAAAATGCTCCTTATGCCAGAGCACGGGCTCCTGTCCACTCTCCAAAATAATTTCCCACCAAAAATTCCAGGGCTCCACTTTGACGGCCGGGCGAATGTTTATGCTGCCGCAAATCCCCCAGCCGGGAGCAGAGCCAGCTTCTCAGCAGCTCAGAGGCATCGGCAACCAGATAGCCCAATCCTACGGAAAATAAAATGCAACGAATCCCGGCCCGGTGACTTCATCACTTGTCAGGGCGCTAGGTGAGAGCTCTCTACTAAACTCTCCGGTAATTAAACGTGTAAAACGTCCCGTGATGGTCCCCAGCCTCTCAGTAATGGCTTTACCTGAGTCCGCTGCCCAGGAGGAAATTGTCCTGTGATGGGGAGGGACAGTTCCATCCCTAATCGTGACTCTTTCTGCGTCAATTGCCCAAACGTTTAACACTCCTCCAGCAGTTCTAGAAAACTCGTGAGCCAGTGTCAGTTTTTAGTGCATATTCTACCCATCGTGGTCTTGAAAAGAATGTCTGTTCAGTCTCTCGGTTCTCGGAGAACTCTGACCTCCAGGATGAAGGCGCGCTGTGTGAATCCCCGTGTTATATCGTCAGCGCCTTTTGCAAAGACAGACCCTTTGGCCCAGGCCAGAGGTGGGAGAACAAAGAAGCGGGTTTGTTTGTGCCTGTGTAGGGGACGCTGGTAACATGACAGGGACGTACACGGTCCAGCCGGGCGGTGCTTCCTGCCTTCTTAGAAAGAGGGGAGCTTCCGGCAGTTCTCTCCTGCAGAACTGGGAGTCTCTGGGCAAGCGAGTTGCCCATGGCAATGAAATGGCCCAGCGCCCCTAAAATAGACTCTTCCATCTACAACATGGAGAAAATAAAGTGGCTTCAAAGCTGAGGTGACGCGGGAGCGGCAGCGCTCCCAGCTCCCAGCACAAAGCCTGGGCTCCGCATCAGAGGTCAGGGCTGTGGCATCAACCAACACGTTGGTGCCTCGGCCGGAAACAGACGTTCCTGCCCCCGTTTGCCCACACGAGCCAGGTTGGCTGAGCCTCGTCCACCCTCCCTGCAACACGGAGTGTCCTCTGCTTCTCGGTCACCTTCCCGGCTCTGATTGCTCCAGTATCTGTGGGCAGAAAGGGGCAGGGTGGACGCCGGGTGGGTGGACAGGTGCCCTGGCTTGCTTGGGCAAAGCCCAGTGACTTCCTTCTGCTTTACTCTCTGGTGGCTGTCATTGTTGTTGTTTTTCTCTCTAATGTAGCAATGATTTCCCATTTTTAAGAGAAAATCATAAGCCACTGTCTGTGATGGAAACACATGCCTCTGGGTGTTTTTAAAGCATTAACTCTGCAGAGGAGGAAATGTCACGTGGCCCCTACACCGCGCTGTCCTCAGCAGGGACGTGCATCCGCGTCAGGCTGCGTCCCAAACGCAGCTTCCTCTTTAGCGGGATGCAGACAAAGAGGCAGAGGCTGCCTTGGCGGTTAAGGCCAATGGACGCTTCCCAATGAGCTGCCCTTGCTGTCCCTGAGACGAATCAGGGCTCGTGCCGGAGGCCCGGAGCTGGCATGCCCTGGTTTTGTGGGTTCCTGTCGGATCCTCGGAGTGATTTAGCATAGTTTTGGGTGAGATCAGTGCACGTTGAGTACATTATAAGCACCATCTCCACTGTGTGAAGAAGCCGTCTGGGGGCTGCGCCCACAGCCAGCCACACGTCACCTCGCCTTGAATTAGTGAACGACGGCTTGACTCAAAGCCTTCGAGTGCTCACATTTTTATCTTTTCTTTTTCTTTTTGAAGAGACACCTCCTTGAGAGAATTCCTCTCTGGAATTTAAAGAAATAATGAATGTGGACCTCACCAGCCCCTGGCCTTTCCGTAGTTCATAATGAAAACGAATGTTCATTTTTCCTTTAAAACTGTCTCGAGCTAAATGATACTGACGCTTTCAATTTTTAACATCATAATCAATAAAGCCTGCTTATGCACACTTTGCAAAACCATCAGTTTAGAAGTTCGAAAAAAAACTTGCATATGGCTGCAGCTTGCTGGCTGGAACGCGCTCGCACTAAATCTTCCGAGTTAAAGTTTTACTGGTGTGTTATGAGTAAAAATGCCTTGTCAGCCATCTGCCAGTTTTTCTCCCAACATCCATATTTCCAGCCCTCGCTAAACACTGGGAGCACGCGGCCACCAGAGGCCACCTCCACAATTAAACAGCCGCTCGCGGCTGCAGAGGCAAGGGCATGTCGCGAGAGAACTGTCTGGTATTAATTTTAAAAGTCCGTAAAGACTGGCTCTGACCCGTCCAGGGCGACAGACCAGCGGTTACACGGGTAAGAAACTGTTAACCCCAGGAGATTTTTTTTTTTTTTGGTGGGGGGAGTGGGGAGAAAAATAAAAAAGAAGGAAGAGAAAAGAAAGAGAGAAAAAAAAAAAAAGGCAATAAACAATGCACCCGTGTCAAAAGCTTCAATAAATGCTAATCATGGCTGATTAATCAGTCTCTAATTCCACTGATCCAAAAAGGTTACCGTGTCAATTGTGCAAAATTAGCTCCTCCTCGTGTGTCCTTCTGCATTTGGCGGCTCTGTCTGGGCATTCGCATCTCTCGCCAGTGTGGACGGAGAACGCGGCTCATTAGCGCTTGAGGGTAGAGTCGGACAGTGGAGGGGTCTCTGCATTGCCGGCTCAGGGCAGTACTTAAAACAAATAGCGTCACTTCCTCAAACACGTGTACATTAAACTAAATGGCATTAATTACCATAAATCTCCTGTTTGTAAGGAGAAAGAAGGGGAAAGGGGAAAAAAAAATCCGCTTCCTCAGTGCCCACGGTTTCACGGCGGGCTCCCTCCATTCTCGCCTAACGTCTCGTGTAGTTGGGGGCGAAACGTCTCATCACGGAATTAACTGGAAGCGAATGGCGAGGGGCTAACGAGGTTGCTGTGGGGAGGCTCGCTCCCTGGTTATAGAGCCGCGTTGCGCAAAGCTCAGAAGCAGAAGGTTGCTTCTGAAAGCCCTGATTAAAAAGAGACACTGCCACACATGTGGGGGCTGTCTTGGGAAATACTTGCTCTGCCCGTGTTTGGAAATCTTGAAACCTGCCAGAGAGAGGTGGGGAGGCCAGTGCCAGGCTGGGCCCAAGAAGCCGGGCCAGGGCCTGTCGGAGGAAGCTGGGGACTGAAGGGGGTGGGATGAGGAAGCTCCTGCCTGTTTCCCAAAAGTGCACCTCGTGGGGTGTTCCAGATGAGGGGGACGTGCTCGGAGAAGGGAAATAAGCGAGCAGGTCCAACAGGCGGGAGGTTTGTAGGGCAAGGGAGTCAGCTCTCTAGAAGCCATGCCCTGTCTCACAAACGTGCAGAAGTCTTGGTCCTTGGAAAGGGCAAGACACCACCTGTTCAGACTTCACTCACACCAGCGGTGTCTGCAGGAGAAGTGGGAATGCACCAGGTGTAACAGCCCCGAGAGTCGGGGTGGCTGGGAGGGAGCCCCCCGACGTGCACAGAGCCAAAGAGATTCTCAACAATGTGCTGGTGCCGACCAAACCCAGGGTGTCTCCTTGCAGGGGTCGGGCCACGGGCAGCCACTCCTGATCCCAGGGGTCCTCCGCTCCTCTGGCTTAAGCAAATTCACATGATCTGGTGTCTGGGCCTCTGCTACTGGCTAATTTCCTGTATATTTTCTGGCTGAAATGCCCTTGACTCCTCCCCCTGCAGACCTCTTCCTTCCCTCTTTTCCCAAATCTCTGCAAAGAATCAACCATGGAGGGATGGGCAGTCCAAGTGGAACCCCGTCGACGTGGACCCTGCCTTCCCAGAGCTCACCTGGAGAGGGAACTTTAGGTACATAAAGAGGCCAGTACAATCATGTTCAACGATAACAGTCTCACCTCCTCCAGGAAGCCTCCGCTGATGTCCTCAGGCTGTATTCTTATCTCTCTTTCCTGCATGTTCCTTAGCAAGCCACTGAAGACTCAGTTTTCTAAGGGTAGTTTTTATGCCTGTTTTCTCTTCTGAGTGTGAGCCCCTTAAAGACAGGACACCTTCACCTTGTCACCCCCAGACCGAGCACAGTGCCAGGACAAAATAGGTGCTCAGTACGCGTTTGTTGGGTGACTATGCCTCCGACCCAGACCCCCATTTTGCAATGTGCTGTGTGGACACAGGCCCTTTCCTTCAAGCTCTAAAATGCCAAGGCTCAGGGGTGGGCCCCGGCCTCTCTGGTCCCAGGAATGAGCAGGTTTGCAAAGGGTCTGTAAGATGTGTGCTGTTAATCAAGCCCATGATAAGATCATTAAAGGGAAATCTGTAGCAAGGTCGAGATTCAGGGGGAAATGTGATGGAAAATAATTTATTTATTATCTCTGCCTTCCTTGATTTCTGTATCACTGGCCAAAGGCTACGTACGAGCATCTTGAGGGCAGGACTATCCTTTCATCTTCCCACCCCTAACAAGCTCGACTTATGGTAGATCCCCAGAAAACATTTTCATGGCAGTTACTGAGTGTGCTTGGAGCTTGATGCATGAAGCTCCTTTCTTTTGTTCTAACAAATCGAGGAGTCAGAGATCACCTGTGCCTCCCTGTGCTTCTGTGCCCAGGCCCAACACACCTGGAGGTCTGAAGGTCACAAGCAAGGTAACCTTCAAGTCGTCAATGCCAAAGTTATCCTGAAAATCCCTTAGAACAGCGTCCTGCTGGAGACCCACAGCAGCTCCCGGTCAGGTGGGCAAAAGCCGTTTCCCCTCCGGTGTTGGGGTCACCATGGGATCATGGCAGGAGTGTTAGAAGCAGCAGCTAACTTGCCTTTAGGATCCTCATCATACGAAAAACGTGTCTTTCTCTTTGTAAAATTGCACTTGATGGGGTAAGATACTATCACGGGAGGGACAGATTAGGAGCCACTGAGCGTCCCCCAAAGTCACAGCATCCATTGCGCGCTCACCCCGGGCAAACACGAAGGTCAAAACTCCCTGCACTATTAAGGCCACGACGCCCAGTGCTCTCCGTGAAGGCTCCTCCAGCTTCACGGTGGCACTTCCTCACCAGGGGAAGCACCAGAGGCTCCAGTCCACCCAAATGACCCCAGCGGGTGGCTTCTGAGACCATCCCTGTGGTTTCTGGACGCTCTGTAGGCTCCCATCGGACGGGTGCCCCGCAGAGCTGGGGTGGGCTCCGCCAGGGCGGCAAGACCAGCAGGAGGCTCGTTGCAGCGAGCTCCTCGGGCCCCCCTCTGCTTCCTGATTCATCATGTTTTTTTATTAGCTCTCTTTTCCCTGATAAACCTTTGCAGAAGAGGAGCTCTCGGAAACAGCTGGAGCAAGTCCCTTCAGCAGGTGGAGTTTGGCAGGCAGGTTCCCAGATCCAGCCGCCAAATCACTCAAGCTCCCACTTAAATGAGGGGAAGAGAGAAATGCAACATACAGCAGCCTCTGCTTTTCCAGCTTCTTATTTAATCCACCCAGAAATAAATGCAACAAGCCAAGGGTGGGGCGGGGGGGCTTCTGCTCTCAAGCAACGTATTTGGGCCTCAGCGCCCCCTTCTCTACCAAGGAGATTATTTTATCATTACTATTCATTTTGTTGGTAAAATTTCTCTTTAGCTCTCTCTTCCTTTCTTTGTTGTCGTGTTGGTGTTCTGTCGGTTCACTGAGGGAGTCAGGAGAAGGCTTTCCTCGGAACAGACACCAGTGTGCGGCTCCCTTCTTCCTCAGCCTTCTCTCTCTCCCATCCTCTGTGCTCGCCCGTCCTCTTCCTCTCGTTGGATTCCATCTGTGGTCAAATACAAAGGAAAACGGGAAAGTCTAGAGCTTTATGTTTAATTATTTTAATGTAATATTGTTTCATTTTTTTCTTTTTTAATTCTGACCTGAAATTTGAAAAGACATTTATACAGCACGAGCCACTCTTGGTTTTAAACTCCCGTAAGTGTTCAGACTCGTTCAGCCTGGGGCAAAGCTGCAAGGAGACGGACAAGAAGCAGACTCGGGTGCCCCTAACCCCAGCTTTCCTTCCTCGGGACCAAATGTGGGCTCTCTTCCCTTATTTCTTCCAGTTTGTGGTTTTGCTCTCATGCGGGGACTGGCCACGGTCAGAGACAATGAGCAAGGGGGAATACTGTTTCCCGAAGCCACAGCTGACCCTGAAGGAAGCTCCCCTATTAACAAGCAGGGATGGTATTGTGAGCATTTCCAGAGCAGAGGTGAAAAGGGCTGTCTCTGCTGCAAAGTGATCACTTGGTCTGCTCAGGGCAGGACAACAGATTCAATTTGCATGCCGATTGTGACGGATCCGATCGGTACTAGCAGCCTGGAATGCTGAATCCAGGAGGGTTCTGTGGCCACGCCTGGGCCAGCAGAACAGTGGCCTCCAGCCACCGAGCTAGCAGAGAGCAAAGCTTGCACGTATTTCCTTTCTGGTCCTACAATCTCTGAGCTCATTTTCAAGTCCAGGCAAATTATTCCAAAATCAAGAAACACCCAATAAATCCCCACCAAATGCATCAATCAACTTATTTAACTTCCTCTGAGCCACCATTTTGGCAAATTGAATACTCCATGAGATTGTTTTCTCGATGGGACTTAACTACTTCCCTCTCTCACCCACTCTCACTGTTGTTTTATAGGGGCTCCGAGATACTCGTCCAGGGCTCAATTGTTTGAATTATTCCAGTGGTGATTAGCAAAGCAGGATATATTCATCCTTCACGGGGAGATACAAGTCCATGGACAATGGTAGCTGCATTTTCTTTGACATTTTTGCAGTCCCAATAACCATTTGTACCACAACTTGTATACATATATTAAAAAAAAAAAAAAGACAAAAGGAAAAAAGAAAAAGGTAAAGGTTGTGAGAGGTATTTCCTGTGATATTTAATAACCACATTGAAACACTGACATACACTGCATTGCATTTACAAACCTCCAATTCCTTTGAAAATTACACCCCAGCATTTAATTCACCAAAATAACTCATTTTATACAGCACCACAATGTAGTAAAATAAGTCATCTTGAATATGTGGATATGAATAGATTTAACACATCTGCATTGAACGAAATGAATTAATCTAAAAGCTGAGAAACTGCTGTTCTCTTTCGAGAGTTACCGATTATTTTACCATTCCCTTCAGTTTACTTGTTTGTTTTTGTTAAATTACTTTAGGAATTACGAAATGAGAAAAGCAGAAACACTGGTTAGGTTTTTCTCTACTTGGAATAGAGGAACGAGGCATAAATAATCATTTGCATTATACCTTATTTCATTAAAAATTATATTTACAATTGTGCAGAGACCGAAGAGAGGCCTCCATCCACCATAGGTTTTTCTGTTTAATCCTTGGAAAAATACTGTATTTCCATTACAATATTCTCCCAACAGAAGTCTAGGTATTCAGATTATTTTTCGAAGCTGATTGTAAAGTACTAAGAGCAAATCAGAGTTCAAGCTCATGCAGGGCTCCCCCGGGGAGGAGACACTGGTTCATTTGTGGACATGGAGCAGAATCCCCGAAAAGAAGACTCAGGTGTGTTTATCCCGTCTGAATTCTCATGCAGAGCTGTGGGCTCCACGGCGGAGCCTCCCTAAGGCTCAGCTGGTATTTCTGGCCCAGGCCTTCCGGGCAGACAGAGGTACCATGGAAAGCAGAGCCCATCTGTGACGGATGGTTTGGGAAGGACAGGTGAACCGAATCCACAGGTGCAGACAGAATCCCAAGCTCACTGTCCAGGTGGGGCACACCTCCCGGAGCCCAGGTGATCTGGCTTTGGGGACAGCAGGTGGGATCTACTGAGTCCCCTCCTGTGAACGTCACAGCCAGTGAGGCTGGCAGGTCCCCTCTCTGCGAGCTGAGGCAGAAGTAGAGGCCACATTTGTGTGGAAGATACAGAAACGGAGAGCCCCGCTCTTTGGATGCAGAGCCTGCCCTGGGGAAGAGCGTGTGAACGGGTTCCGTGCCATGTTTCTGGCACATATCACACAGGGCTGTGCCACCCACAACTTCCAGTTTCGGGCTCTGCAAAGTGCAGAGACACCTGTGCAGCCCCCTGAGTGCAGAATCTCCCTCTGCGGGATTTCTTGCTGCAGACGCGCACCGTGCTGTAGTCTCCCAGCAGGAACTCGTGTCAGCCATCCACACCTACTGAGTCCTTCCAAAGCATCCAACGTAGTCTTCATAGGAAAAAAAAAAAACTAATGTTTTTACTCTTATTTAATCAATTTGCATGATTTATTAGTAAATTACATAATGACAATTACAAATAAACCAGGTGTAAGCAGGTTCAGAAATAAATGTCTCTGCTTCCTGGCAAATATTCAGCTCAGCTAGTGACCCCCACCTTGAGCACTGAGGATGCCACGGGCCTGGGTCAGAGCGTCTTCCGGAAGGCATGGCCAGCTTTGGCTGTCCCTGAGGCGTTAAGACGAGGCTGGTTAGGGGAGTTCTAGGTCAGACTGGGTGTGATGCAGGAGGTACTCACGGGATGGTTAGGCAAGGTGGGAACACAGGCAGAAGCCACGTGACAGGTGACCTACTCGTGAGTTTAGAGACTCCCCTGGAGTCACAGGGCCTGGCTGAGTCACAGGAGGAAGCAATTTTATTCAATTTGCCTTTTAGAAACTTGACTCGGTTGTGGTGGGAAAAGGACCTCATGACAAGTGGTAGACTGGGTTGATGCAAACCCCTGTTTCTCCCTCCTCGTAATGGGGCTTTTACACCCAGAGCTTCTGCGATGTGACTTTGCTAGCCCTCTAGACAGAGTAGGTGCCCCTTTGTCTCTGGACTCAGCCACGTGGCCGCTGTGGCCAGTGGATGCCAGGTGGACGTGAGGTAATCACAGGTTTTGAAGGTGCCTGCATGAGCCGGCATGCCCTCTCAGCCCTGCCATCTGCCAGGAGAGGAACATGCCCCCGGTAGCTGCTGTCCCTTCATCCCGGGCCCGGCCATGATAGGCATACAGAGCAGACCCCAATCTGACTTGCAGCCTGGACCAAAGTCCCCACATCCGACCACAGACCCAGCGTGGGAAATGCACATTCGCTGTTGTAAGACGTTGAGGTTCGAGGGTGTTTGTTACGAAGCGTCACCGCAGATGCTGACTAATACACAGCTAGATAGTATCACATGAGGGAAATGGGAATCAGAGAACCCACCGTCCTGCCTCACCCAGTCAAGTGACCTTGGGCGAGTCCCTGACCCTCTCTGGGCCTCCTTTCCTTGTTGGCAAGGGGAGGAAGTCGTAGTAGATGATCTCCGGGGGCCTTGACGTCTCCCAGGGCGATGACAGAGGAGAAGAGGCCACAGAGCTTCATCTCGCCCTGCTGGGCTGCAGCTCCTGTGGGAGGGATCATTCCCGGAACCTTCCCTCGAGGTGGTCCTGGCCCTCACCCAGCTTGCCATCCACAAGGTGCCAAAGTTGTTTTGCAAGCAGATGAGACCAAAGGACACACTGAGACAGCATACGCCAGTGTCCCCAGAGTCACCGCACATTGTCCCTGTCACCCAGCCCATGCACGCCCAGCCGAAATGCTGCATATGCATCATAAACCTCTCATCTGCCACCTCCCTGGTGCTGGGGGCACCGAATCCCCCGAGAAGGTCTCAGGGGCTCTGGGGGGTTTCATGACAGGCGGGAAACTGTCCGCTGGGAGCCAGGTCTGCACCGAGCAGCTTCGGGGGGAGATTTCCGAGGAAGGGTGATTATCCAGGATGTAATAAGGGCGGGAAGAGCAGGAGGAGAAAATGGCGAGGCCTCCCGCGGCAGTCACTTTAAGGTATGTCACCTTCTCCAGCGCCAGGGCCACTGTCAGAAAGGCAACTTCATCTGACTAATTAGCAGGGTTTGCCACTGTACAAATCGGCCTGGGCTTTCTTGGCATGAAACAGCTGCCGAGGCAAAGAGCTGTAGGAACCTATTAAAAATCACAGGCCTGGAAGAAAAGGAGCATTTAAAAGAGAGAGGGAAGAAGGAAACTTTCCTGTAACAGACCAGGGACCTGCCGCCCTGGCCGTGTGGCCTGCGAGCAGGAAGGGGTTAAAGGGCCTGGGAGGGGGACCACGCCCTCCCCTCGGGCTGGGCCTCTGATCTGCTCTCCTCCTGAAGGGCCCTCTGGTTCTGAAGCGGCTTTGAAGGAATGCTCTCCCGTGGACTGCAACCTGTCACTGCACCCTGTCATCCGTCCAGTAATTAAAATCTGACTGATTTACTGACTGGCAGCAACCATCAGAGCTCAGGAGTTCGCTGATGTTCATCTTTCCCAAGGCTAAATTTACTTGGTGAAAAGAGACCGCTTGCTCCCCAGCCGAGCTGTCATTCAGCCGCCGTGCAGACCGTAAAGATAGCGAACAGAGCCCTGCCAGCCATCTTTGGTTTATTCTAGTCTAATATTTATCGCCACCCAGCAAACGAACATAACGCAGACAAGTTAGGCAGAGCAGGGCGGGCTGCGGTGTGGGTCCGGCATGGCGTGCCGGCAAAGCAGTGGACGGGTGCAGGGAAGGAGAGCGGGATGGGGGGGGGCCTCCCCGCAGGCCCGGCCAGCTCAGGGGAGGGGGCCGGGATGCCGTGTGCTCGCCTCCCGTGAGCACCACGGGCTGGGGAGGAATCCTGAGCTTTGGAAAGCAAGCCTGGCTGCAGATCTTTATGACAAGGTATAAAGGGATCAGGGATCCTTTCGGGGGCACTGACAGTGTGGGACTGTTGGCATTCTGCATGGTTTCTGGGTTTCCTGAACTGCCTGTGGGGGGGCCAGCTTTCCCTCCCCCTCCTGCCTCCTGCCGGTGACAAGACTACCCTAAGCTGTCCTCTCATGGCTTTGCTAATGCAGTGCTGGAACGTGGCCTATCCTGACCCTTCCTGACCCTTCCAGGGTGAGGTTGGAAGCAGCCCCTCTCGAGTCCCCAGAGCGGCTGGGCCTGGGCTCCAGCCCCCTCGACCTGCCCCTGAGCCCCCCCTCCTCTGCTCCTCTCTCAGCACTCACCCTGCGACCTGTGCGCATTGGTGCGGGGCCAGAGCAGGATTCCCGGGCTCACAGGCCAGAGGACGGTGCCGTTGAACAGATAAAGTCACAAAGAACTGCACATTCACAGTTGGGGTGGGTGCTGGGGAGGGAAAGAGGGGGTGAGGGGGAGAGAGGCGGCATCCACAGGGGCACCTGCAGACTGTGGGTCTAGGGGTGGCAGCCAGCTGCTCTCCAGGCAGGGCTGGGACCAGAGTGAGCCCACAGAGGGCCCAGGGAGTGAACCCCAAGGAGCCTTCGTGCTCGGGGCCCTGCCCTGAAAGTCCTCAGCCACCCCCCCACCCCAGCCCGGCGAGGGTGCTCACCTCTCATTGTTGCTGAAGCAAAGACGGCGCCACTTTGCTTTTCAGGTTTCTGCATCTCCCAACTGTTGGAGCCATTAGTTCCCGTGACTTCTAAATCCCAGAAAGCCACGCGGTGACACAGCCACACAACTCCTGGGGTGGGCGTGTGGATCCTGCACGCTGGATGCTCACGGCACAAACCAAAAATAGTTATAACATTTCATACACGTGTTCAAACAAACAAACAGGATAGTACATGTACAGGTGCATATCGATGCCTATGTATGCCCACGCTTTTTAAACAAACATGGGGGTGGGTGTTGTCAAGAAAATTAAGGGGGAGGCGTAGGACAGGGGGCACGAGGGGATCCCACTGGAGAAAGGAATTTTCCAGAGTCTCTGTCCCTGCACACTCCCTCCTCGGGAAGGCCGTGCTCCTTTGTTTCTGGGACGTGCAATCTCTGGAGGGCAGGACTGGTGTGGGGAAGGCTGGAGGGGTGGACACGGATCGGACAACTCCAGGTGCGACAACACCACGTGAGATGTCAGAGGACCTCACTGCACAAGCCGGGCTCCGGGGGCCCAGCCAGGACAGGGCCAGCCCAGCCCGCAGGGCAGGTCCCCGGGGAGCCGGGGCTGACAAGGACCAGGGGTTCCCCCACCACCTCCAAGGCTGAGGGCTCGTGTTCGTTCTGTCTGCTCCGGTCCTTGCGTCAGAGCAGTGACTGCACGTCCCAGGGAAGCCCAGGGCGTCACACCTTCTAGACTAGACGCTAACACGAACACCTAGAAAGTTCAAACCCAAGGACTTCTCCAGCCACCAAGGATCCTGCCTTTCACGGCACCATCTTCCTCCTCACGTGCCGGTGTGAATTGGGCATCGCACCGGGTCTGAACACGCTGCTGCCACCTGCACACCGAGCCTGCACCGGAACAGACGCACCTGCTAGACGAAAGCTCCGGCTCTTGGGAGGAGGAACAGAGACACAGGTACAGTGGTTAGGAGGAAGCCCAGGATGTCCTCCTGCTTCAGGCCTGTCCCAAAGGACTTTGCCCTCTGGGCGGCGCAGCACCTTCTCCACTTGGTGAGAGACCCGGGGGGCAAGCGCGGTGGGCAGCGGAGTGGGAGTGCAAGTTTTTACTGTGAGCAAATCAATTGGCTAATCAGGGTGGGATTTTCCATCTGGGAGTTGAAAGGGCAAAAGGAGAACAGTTAATTTTTCAAAGCTTCACTTTAAAATACAGTCCCCTGCTTGTGAGCTGCATTTGATGCAGGGTCCGGGCGGGACATCATGAAGTGGTGTCAAGGCCAGAACAGGCATATTTTAAAGTAACAGCAAGTAAATTAAGCCAATTAAGCATTCTTAATGCCCAAGAATCTGTTTTTGTTTTTTGTTTTTTGTTTTTTGTTTTGCCTTTTTCTTCCAAGAGATCCTTGCTTGCAAGACAGAATTTTTTTGTCTCTTTTTTTTTTTTTTTCCTTTTTGCATTCACACCCCTGATTTTTGCTTTTGTTCCTCTTAGGGGATGCCTCTGGCCCTGACTAGGAAGCCTAGCCTGTCCTAAACTGGGCCTGACTCTAAAATGGGCTGGGGGGTTGAGGGTGGGAGGTAGGGGAGGGTTTTGAAAGGTACGAACTCCACCAGATTGGGGAAACTCCACATTCGATCCCCCAGGAAGAGGTCAGGGAGGTTAAATGAGATAAAGAAGCAAAAGCATTTCTGGAAATTCTCGGGAAGGAAGGTGCTGGATGAATTCAGGCTACATTTATGACTGTTTTTATCGTTCCGCTTCTAACAGGGTGGGTGGTCTCTGAGCACATGGCTCATTCATCCCCCCGCAGGGATCAGGAGGTTGAGACCCGCACACGGATCCAGGCTCTGGCGTGGGAGATGGCTCCACCAGACACCTCGCCAAGGGGCAAGGGGGTCGCTGCGAAACAGGGAGAGACGCCGTCCCAACGTGGAAGGCAGGTTTCTCTTGCCCGTTTGGACGGCCACGCACTTGCCCCAGCCACGCCCATTTTTCCCCAGTGAAAGATCCGGAGATAACAAGTGCAGAGGGAGAGAATAAGCACATTGCCAGCAACACACATAAATTGTGTGTTATTTACTCGGCGAGAGATGAATGCGAGCATATACGCACTTGGTTTTATTTTATAAAACAATGCCTCATAAACTAAACACTAGCCCAGCAACTTTATTACATTTACCTTGATAATATGTTGCAAGCCATTTAAATAGAACAAACTCACTGACAGAGCCTCACCCATGAAGTATGGTTGTACAATCTCAACAGTTTTTGGATAACGTATAAATCGGTTTTAGCATCAGGAGCAAAGATGATTCATACTGAAACCACAATACAAACAGGTCTTTGACGTGAATAAAAACGTTTAATTTACAGGTCGCTGTGTGTGAAAACGTATCCCCCCCCGCCACCCCGTGCACTGAAGGGCGGAGCAACAGACCACCGCAAACTGATAATGAAGCAAAGTTTAGTGTGATTTATAAATAAATAGAGCAAAATTGGCAGCCTTTGGACGTTATGATCTAATCAAGAGACTGGTCATGGAGTGACCTTCTAGAAAGTCACAGAAAGGTCTGTGGGCATTACGGGGCCAGGTACCCCAGAGACTCCGCCTTGCTGCCAGTCAGACTTGGTAGAAGAGTCTTCCACAGACTCTAGCACATTCTTAATTTCCCTTTACGAATTCTTAATTACATTAACCCAATAACCCTGCTAATGGGTTACGAGGAAGTAGCCCTTGGTAATATGCATGCAAATCTGAACATTGTGTGATGTTCCCCCGTGGGAGCCAAAGAGAGGACTGGCCTCCTCGCGTGGACACTGGTGGCCTTAGGGAAGTATAAATTAACAGTCACGGAGGTTCGGAGGAAAGCGGACGCTTTTGGCCGTGGAAGGTGGCAGACAAGATAGCGGGAATAACAGCTGGAGGGGAAGGGTCTTCCGGGAGAAGAGCCCCCCAGGAGCAAAGTCCCGGAGGTGGGAAAGGAGCCACGGGAGAGTCATCGGCCCCATGGCTTGGAGAGAGGGACTCACGGGCTGAAGGCCGGACCACGACCTGGCTGAGACCCAGCCGTGGCGCCCTGGCCCCAGGCAGTCCTGCTTCAGAAACGGGTATCCAGGACCGTGTTCCCGCAGAAAGGCGCGAGTCAACGCAGCACCTGAGGACGGCCCCCGCTACGTGTGCAAGTGGGCGTGTCCAGTGGGAGTGACGGTGCAGAGTTAGAGTCTCCCAAACAAAGGGGGAGGGGCGCCCACGCAAGATCCCAGTGCGAGGGTCTGTAAGGAGCACAGCCTGAGAAGCCCTCTTCCCCACAGCTGTCCCAGGGCCTAGGCAATTCTCGGGGCGGGTTTTGCAGGAGCTGTTACTATGGGGGCTTCAACTACTCCCAATCATGCAGCCGATTCCACTCCCAGAGGTGGGACTGAGAAAACCAAATCGTGAGTGGGAGCTAGAGCTCTTCTTTACAGCCCAGTCGATCAATATATCGAATCTTTTCCAAGATCAAGCCAGTAACCTCCAAATCCAGAACTCTTGAGTTCAAATGCAGCCTCTACCACTTACCAGCTGCACACACTTGGGGAAGACACCAGCGCTGTCCGCACTTCCCTCTGTTTCCCGGGAATTGGGACGGTGGCGGCCACCCTGCGGGCTCCAGCCGGAAGCAGAGGAGCTAAGGGTTTGGAAGGTCATTAGCGCTCTCAACACCAATGCCTGCTTCAGAGCAAAGAGAGAGGAGGATCCCCCAGGGCCTTTTAGACACACCTGGGTGTGCGGGTCTGTCTGATCTCAGGGAACACGCAGGGCCCTGGCAAGGTGCCTCTCAGGGCAGGTGTGGCTAAACCCGGCCCCCGCCCGCCCGGCGCTCACCTGCTACGATAACACCATTGCTTCCACAGAGCACCCAAAGACACCGCTCAGCTTCCGACTCAAGGAAAACACATGCCTCTTCTTATTTATTTCTTTAAGAGAAAGACCTCAATCAGGAGAGCAGTGTTTGCGACAACACTCGCTCACGTTGCTACACTGAGCATTGTTTCCAAATTGATGGTGTTACTTAATCAAACACCACACGAGTGTTCTTAAAAGCATTTAGAACAAAGCAATGAAGAGTTCTTTGCCACTGTTTGGCTGTTCTTTTAGCATCTAATCAAACCTCGCATATTTCCTACTGTCTCCCCAAAAGGAGTTCTAGATGCTTCTCTCTTCTCCTCACATGGCCCACCCCAGGGGGAGGGAGGGACGGAGGGAAGGAAAGAGGATAAGGAAAAGCAGACGGAAGAAAGTCGGACGGAAGCAGAGGAGGCAGCATCGCTAGGCTGACCTACTCGCATCCCTGATCTGCTCAGCAGGACGCGGGCAGGTGGGTTTGCAGCCCAGGACCCCAGAAGGCCACCGAGACCGCCGGGAGCAGCGCCCTGCTCGGCTCTGGTTCCCTGCCTCCCGCACACCTGAGGGTCGGGCGCCTGCATCTAACTGGACGGCTGGGCTGGTGCACGTGGCCTATCCTGCCAGCCGCCTGGCCGGCCACAGTGACAGCTGCGTCCCCTCCCTGATGTGCGTGGGTGCTGAGAAGTGTTGACACATGATTGACTTCCCTCTAATGCGCTTCGGCCGGCCTGACAGTTGTCCGGCAGCGCCAGCCCGCGCGGCTGCCAGCCCTCACCGAGCCACCGTGGGCAGCTTCCTAAGGACAGCAGTCGGGGAGGCTTCAGATGAGGCTCTTGTTTTCTCCCAGCACAGAGACCTGGGAATTAAAGCCAGCGCTGAGCGCGAGGGCCACGCAGGGGTTGGCAGAATGCAGGTAACGTGCAGGACAGCGGTGGAGAGGGCCACTGCGTCCTGCTCTGATTTGAGATGGGTGGTCTACTCGGCGCAGGATGTGGTTCAGACTGAGGCTCCATCGGGGCTTTGCAGTACATGGCAACACACACACACATTTTTTTTTATTCTGTTCTCACATATCTTTCCATCATATAGTTTAAGGTGGAAGAAACACTCTCTCCTACCATGCAAAGTTTGGAACCCTCAGAGTTGTAAGCAGAAATGTCTCTGTCTTTCGTGATGACAGCCAAAGTCTGATGGCTTTGTGGTGCTGTGATATCCAATCCCCACCTCCCCACCCCCACAAGCCTCTTGGTACAGGGCCCTCCCCTCACTCCCCCTGGCAGGAAGGACCATACTCAGTTGGGGTCCAGAGAGCTTGAGTTCCTTTAAGGCTCCCTCGTTATTTAGAAGTGAGACCAGAGCCGTCTTGCAGCATCAAGAAAGAGTCTGTCATCTGGTGACTTTGTCACTCTTTCTTCTGGCTCTGACATTCTCCAGGTGTCAGGGAGCAGGTGATCAGGAGAGGGGCAAGCCTCAGCTTGACCTAACGTGGCCAGGCTGTCGGGGCATCTAAGAGATTGGAGCTTTTGCGGCTGCAACTCGCGTAAGGGTGAAAAGGGTGGGGGTGTCATTACAGGAAGAAGGAGGGCGTCAGGAACTCATCCACCAGAATTCAGCTGCGCTCCGTCGGCCATGGGGACTGGACATTCCAGCAGCCCAGCAGCCCCTGTCCCTGTCGCTGACCCCCTCCGACTGTGTGCTTCCCAACACTCTCCCTGTTGCCGGCACTTAACTTTCATTGTGGTTAAAACAAAGCAAAACAAATTACCAGCACCTCCTAAGCTTCAAAACCTACAGTCCAACTACTTAAAAAGAGAAGACTGGCCTCTGTTTCCCAATTTCACTCTTAGCTTTCTCACGCAAGCACACGACTGGCCCAGGAGGAGCCAATGAACTCCGGCCAGCGTACGCATCACGCAGGTCTACACAGCAGCTTCCCTGGGGAGCAGAGAGGGGGCGTGGGGAGAGGGGTCTGGGTGTTCCCAGGAGAACAGAGAACCAGGCAGAGGCCGCCAGAGCTGACCACTGACAGGGGCTCCCGTGCACCAGGAGACTGTAGGAAAGTCCACTGAAGGAAATTCTGTTAAATCCCATATTGATTTTGATCTGACATCACCTTGAAATGGAGTTTAAGGTTGTGCTGGTTGGTTGTTAGAATATCTTAATTTTGCCTGGCCTGCAAGAAGTAATTCAGAGATCTTGCTCTCCAAGGCAGCCGTGACATCACTCAGAATCCCGCCTGCCCCCGTGAAGAAACAGCAAAAATGACCGTGTGGGGTCACAGAACAAACCCAGCTCTTACCTTGCTGGGCTAACTTAAAAGGCAAGAGGCCAAGTTCATTCTCTCCGCGGTCCTTGCTGCGTCCCATTCTGCCCGCTGCCCTGCACGTGGCTCTGTGGAGGGCGGCCCCATGGAGCAGTCAGCCAGCTGTGGGCTCTGGGAACCCTTTGCGCCCTGCAGGTTGAGCAGAAGCCACCCCTGAGGGCAGCGGCTGCCGCAGCGGGGCCTCTGGGGGCCTTCCTGACCTGAGGGAAAGGCTGGCTCAGGTAGCAGGCGTGACCGAGAGGGGTCCCTGCGGATTTGGGACCTCCCCTCAGCTGCCCCAGTGCAGAGAGGAGCTTGTGGGGAGGCCGGGGGAGGAGGCGAGAGGGGCTAATGTTCGATTAAACGCGGGCTGGCTGTGATCAATGTGCAGGGACGAGAAAGGCACTGCGCTCCGAAGAGCCACCACCCCCCACCCGGGAAGAGCTGGTCTGGAACCCAGCGTGGAAGGCATCCCCGGCTTTTCCCAGTGATTCCGGTAAAGTCACCCTGAGAAGTGTTTGTGACCACTTCGAAATTGCAAGCTTCCCACGAAAGTCTGATTTATGAGCAATCTGTCAGATACCTGAATCAGAACACCTTCTGTAAATTAATTAATCTACCTGAAGGCACAAAGGTGCTTTCTCCTGAAATGTCAGGTTCGTGTCATGTCCGTTTTCTGCACGGAAGAAGGCATCTTTTGATTAAAGTCCAAACTTCTCCCGGCTGGGGTTACCCAGCACCCAGGGAAGGCATCCAAGCCCTGCCCGTGACACACACTTGGGTCTGGCATGTGCCCGGTTCCCAGCTGCAGGTCCCTTCCTTTCTACCTGGGCTCCGGCTCTGCAGAGGACAATTTAACACTGCCTTCATCGTTTCCGTGATGGGGTGGCCAGCGACCAGCCCGCTGGCGCAGGACATGTGACAGCATGTGACAGCTTGCCCGTGTCTCTGCGTCTCTGTGCTGCACGGTGGCCGTGGCACTGTCAGGGTCTCCGGCTGCTGGCTGTGCATGAGGCCACTCCTACAAGTAATTTCGTCCCCAGCCGGCCCCCTTTCCCGCTGTACTACCCACAACTCGGTCCCCAGCTCGGTCTGTCTAGAGCCCTCCCTGACCCTCCCCCTCCGCTGCCCCCGCCTCCCCCCGTCCCAGACGCCAGCCTCCGTCCTGGCATGTCTCCTGTCAGTCACCCGTCCAGGCCCGGCTTCTCTTCACCCTCCTGACCCTAGACCCACAGACATTTCTTGGTGACAGCTCTGTGATTCCTCAGCGCCTGGCCACCGCCGTGTTCCGAGAACACGGGGCTCCGAAGGGGCCTCCAGGCAGACGGCAGGAGCCGAGATTCCAGCGCAGGCCCCTTGTCATTCAGACTCTGCCAGTCCCCGCAGCCCCCGGTTTGGAACTGGGGGTTACGACTCCTGCCCTGCTTCCTCTCTCCTCCCCAAGCCGCGGAACCGCGCCTGTCTCTTCATTTACAGCTTGAATCGGGACTGTGCGTGGGGCGTGCCTCATCTTTGCTCTACAGGGTGACACACTTCCCAAGACAGGCCACCCTCTCATAGGCGCCCGAATATCCACCCACCTGCTTAAAAACTCCCAGGTTCAGATTCGGCTCCCATTTCCTGGCTCTGAGTGAGCGCCTTGGCACAGAGGCAGGGGCCACGGTGCTCAGAACAGGAGCCGCAGCAGAGGCCCGACTCGGACCCCAGCTCTGCCACTTCCTGGCCATGGGACCTTGGGCAGGTAGCTGCATCTCCCAGCGCCTCACCTGTAAATAGTGTCAACACTGCCTAGGCTCGCAGTAACAGGGAAACGGGCCCACTCACAGAGCACTCGGGTTAGGGCACCTGCCGCAGAAGCAGCTATTATTTCTAGTGGGTACAGTCACCTACGTTTTCTCTTTTCATTATTACAAGCATCCTGTAAATGAGTTCTTATTGTCCCAAGGACAATAGCCACTAAGGGTGACGAAGTTCAAAGGTTTCCCCTTGTGTGCACCATTAATTAACACCAATACCAGGACTTGAACCTGGGTCTGTGGCCAGTTCGCTTTATTCTTGCTCGGTGGTGCTTGGCACGTCACTGGCACAGACGTGCTTACTGAACGCCTGCCAGGTGTTAAATAATCACCTGTTGTGATTCATATTCAAAGCCCCACAGATATCCAGAGGGTGCCATTCAGGAAAGGAGTGAGGGTGTTTCTGCTGCCCCGGGACGTCAGCCTTGGAGCCAGGCACTGCCGTCCCCATCGCTACCCCGTGGAAAGGCCCTCTGGGGACAGCTGGAGCTGGAGGGACCCTTCCAGTTGGAGAGAGAAAACCCCAGGACAAAAGCCCTGCAGCACGGCCTTCCTTTTAAGGAGGGTTTAAAGTCACACGAGGCCAGCGCATGGCAGCGTGGGACGGAAAGATGGAGGTGGCAATGCCCCGCTGGCCAGCTCGAAAGGCATTTATGAAAATCAACCCACAAATGCACATCCTAAATCTGTCCCCATGGCCCCCACCATGGTCACCAGCCCAGCTCAAGCCTCCGCTGTCTCTCTGGAGTGTCCTCTCCGGCTGACTGGCCTCTGAGTCTGGTCTGTGCTCTCCCCCAGGGCAGCCGGGTGATGTCTTGAAAATGCAAATCAGATTATGCACCGGTCCTCGGCCTCAGCCCCCAGCCTGTTCCCGTCCGCTCAGAGGGAAGCTGGCCACTTTCACAGCCTTGCCCGGTGCTCTGGCCCCTGAAGCCCCCGTCCTGCTCTCCGGGTCACTGGGCTGCAGGTGTCGGCTCCTTGCCTACCCGAGGGGTGGCGGGAGAGACAGCTCCTCCTCTTCCAGGGTCTTCACCTGCTCTTCTCCCCACCTGGAGCACTCCTTCCCCCCAACCCCAAGGCAGCCCTTCTCTCTACTGTGCGTCTCAGAGTACGTACCACGTCCTCCAAGATGCCCTCTCCCCACCCCCCACCCCGCGTCATCCCCAAGGGCCCCCAGGCCGCACGTCCCTACCACATTCCTGCCTCACAGGCTTCAGCCCAGTAGTGCCAACAGCTGAAACTATCTTAAAAAATAAAGTTTGCATAAGCTCCTTGCAGGCAGGGGCTCAGCCTTTTGTCTGTTTCTGTCTCTCAGCACCAGACTGGAGTTGGGGTGAAGGAGTTCTAGAAACACTTGTTGATGAGTGAATAAGATTTTAATCTGGGCTTTATCTATAAAATGAAGATTAGACCAGAGCAGGGGTTTGCAAACTACGGCCTGCGGGCCCAGCCTGGGGAGCCACCAGCTTTTGTATTAATAACTGAAGCTTCACTGGCGCTCAGCCGTGCCCGTTCATCTGCAGATTGCCTGTGGCTTCCCTGCTAGCACAGCAGCGGCAGAACGGCCCAGAAAACTGAACATATTTACTCTCCGGCCCTTTACAGAAAACTTTCGCTGCCCCCTTGACCATCTCGGGGCTCTGCAAGGTCCCCCCCAGCCGGTTCTTCCATGGCTCTAACTGTGGACCACGCCTCCCTGGAGGGCCTTGGGGGAGGTGGCGGAGCTGGAACGAAGCCTGTGGTCCCTCCCCGCCCGCCCCGTGTGCGCGGTGCCCCCACCTCTTCCGTGCTCCCAGGGACCACAGAGTCCGGGAAACTGACCCCCCAGAAGGCACCACCCTGCTCCCCACTCTGGGCCTGCCCCCTCCAACGGGCGGGGAACACAGAGCGCCAGGGGACGTGGGGGTCTCCTTAAGGTTTTGACACCTGGGGGACTCCCCGGGGTCCTCAGCCACCCCAGGACACCCATCCTCCAAGTCCAAGGGCCGCGTCATCCCCACTGTCCAAATTAGAGCAAACTCACCCTTCCGCAGTCGAACCTCTGCCTCCCTAGTTCTCCTCTCTTATTTGTTAAACAAATCCTGATCTGCCTTTTTAGGTTGCTCTTGAATTTTATGGCAACATATAATAAACATCTGACTGCTTTTATTTCTATTTAACTTTTATCTTGAATGTCTCTGCTGTTTCAAACCAAATATTTATAGCATCGCGCAGCCGCTGCAATTTCATTCCTCACCGATACTGTCACCCCTCCTGCTCGCGCTCACCAGCCCGTCAGCCGGTCGGGAATCTCGGGAAAATGGGCTCTTCTGTCCGCCCTGAGTTCTGCGTCCTGGGCTCCCAGCCGGGCAGACAGCACTCCACACAGCCCTTGGCGCAGAGTCAGGCCACCTCCAGGTGACTCAAGGGATTCCTGCCTTCCGAGAAGCTTAAAATGTTTTCTATTTGGCCCTTTACAGAAAAAAAATAAAAATAAAAATTTGCTAACCCTGTTGAAAGTCTCCAGAGGTGTGGCCAACACTACTTAGTGTCCAGGCTTGGAAACCTGCATCACCAACACCGAAGTGTTTCTCTTTAAATGATTTACATAGTTTCCCAAGTTATAGCATCTCAGGATGTGGAGGTAGTTTTCGATTTGTTTCCAGGACCTGGCTCTGAGCTAGGATCCCTATAATAAGGCTTTGCTAAGTAAAAACAAAGATGAAATAGTAAATCTGGCCACAGGCCATTTTAAACCAACAGTAAAAATAATCACAGAAAATGTGACGTTACCATTCTTTTTCAAATGAGATCTACCCAGGTCGGCTCAGAGCAGAATTACGTAGGCATCGAGGAACGTGAGCCATGACACCCCCGGGGAATGTCTCCCCCGGGCAGGGCCGCCGTTCGGTTCGGAACCTGACCCCACAGGTAGATACTTGAATTCCAGTCCCAGCCTGCAAGTGACATAACTTCTCTGTGCTTTAGTGTCCAGGTCTGCAAGGCAGGGCGCTGAGAGCTCACCTCCTGGGAGTTATAAGGACTAGATAAGTCAACACTTAAGGAAAAGTGCCGGGAAGTGTTAGCTTTTGTTTTTATTCCTCTATCCTTGTGTAAGAAAACAATTTAACTGACTTTATTGCTCTTACATTTTCTTGTAAAACCTGTGGGTGAGTGAACTAACATCGCTGAAACGGAGCAACTCACGGGTAGGGTGAATCGTCCACTGTCATGAGCTTCGTGACTATGTTCCACCAGGTTCCAGTCCTGTGGGACCATTGTCCAGTTTGAACATGAGAAGGGAATTAGGAGGCCCGAGTGCCGTATGTGGCAAGCTCTCAAACCTTCTCAGACTTAGCCAATTCTCAAAGGCTGAACTATCTATCATCCCACCTGCTCACCAAAAATACACTCACGAGGGTTCCCGATGACCTCGATGCTGTAACATCCAATGATCAGCTCTCCGTCTGCGTCTGAATCTCCCAACGGCACTGGAAAGAGTGGCTGGCTGCCGCCTTCTCACAGGTCTTCATTCACGTGGCTTCGAGGACAGACCTCATCTGCGTTTCCTCCTGCACCTCCGGCCAGTTCTCGCTTTCCTGCACCTTCTCAATGCTGCGTGCCGCGGGGCACTCTCTTCCATTCTCCTTCTGTGTGCACACGCTAAGGCATCTCATACGCAGGTGTCGGGGAGATAGATACGTTCAAGTTATCACAGTTTCCTTACGCTCGCTTCTTCCAAACTTCTGACCCAGTTTTCGTCTCTCCTCTAAATGCCAGATCCTCATGGCCAACTGCCTCTTCGGAGATCTCTTGGGCATCTCAGATTTGACATATGTAAAACCCAAATCTGGTTTGCTTTTCTCAAAACCTGAACTTTCACCATCCTTCCCCATCTTAGCAAATGACCCTGAGTGCGGGGTTAAGGGAATTCAAGTTTTTAGCCTGAGCAAACTGGCGAGTGCCCCTGCGTCATGCTCTTTTCCTAGACCTGCTCACAATCTCCCGGCAGACGGAGGAGCTGACGTGGATACGGGGACACACACACACACACACACACACACGCGCGCGCAGACACGGATATAGGTGTTTATCCTCCCTCTGTCTCCCCCCACAAGGCAGTGAACTCCCTACAAGCAGGGAGTTTATTTCATGTCCTGAGAAACCACAGGGCACAAAATGGACTGGGAAGTAGTAAATGCTCCCCGCGTGCCCCGAATGACTCACTGACCTTGGCGAACAAGAATGCCCCCTGGGTCTGCAGAAGGAGAATGTTCTTTGGGCCACAAAAGAAGTAGAAATGAAACTCACCACTCAAGTCAGAGTGTGTTTTTAAGACCAGAGTGCATTTTTAAGACACATTTCTGAGCTGAGGCAAGGTATTTACACACGCGCCCTGTTTTTACTGCATTCGGAAACAGGGAGATGGACTGATAGACGGTGGATAGATAGATAATTAGATTGGTTGGAATGACAGATATATAGATGGATGTTTGCTTTTATCATGCCAAATGAGCGTGCTTATTTTCTGAAATTTTTGCTTCACCACTGCTTGTTTTGGTGTCAGATAGATACATTTAAGTTATCAAAACTTGCCTGGAAGGTGCGAGAAAGTGTTTGTGCTTCTTGTCTCTGCTATCAACAAATTAGAGCCCACCATGTGGCAAGTCCCTGCTAGGTTCCGGGACAACACGGCGCCATGGATGATGCATCCATGAAGCTCAAGGACTCGCAGGCACCCAGATTGGGAAGGAGGAAGTAAAACTGTCATTATTCACAGAGCACGAGATCACTTAGATAGAAAATCTGATGAAATCTACAGAAAAGCTAATAGAACTAATAAGGACTTTTAGCAAGGTTGCAGAATGCAAGAGCAATATAAAAAAGAGAAATGTATTTCTATATATGATCAACCAGCAACTGGAAATTGTAATTTTAAAAATATAATCTACAATAGCATCAAAAATATGAAATACTTAGGGAAAAATCTGGCAAAAGATGTGAAACACTTGCACAATGACAATAACAAAATGTGACAGAAATGAAGGCAGGCCTAGGCAAAGGGAAAGATACTATGTTCAGGGGTCAAAAGACTGAATGTTTTTAAGATGTCTATTCTCCAAAATCGATATAATAATATTTCAATCAATCCGAATCTTAGTAAGCAACTTGCAGAAATTGGCAAGCTGATTCTAAAATTCTTATAGAAATGCAATAGACCTGCAATAGCCAAAACAACTCCAAAAAAAAAAGAAGAAAGCTGGAAAGTGGATACTACCTGATTTTAAGAATTGTTACAAAGTTACAGTAATCAAAGCAACATGATATCATCACAAAGGTAGAAAAATAGATGGACGGAATAGAGTCTAGAACTAAAACCAGGCACATACAGACCACTAACTTTCACAAAGGACCAAAAGCCACGCACTGGCGGGGAGATTAACCCCATTGACAAATGGAGTTGGGACAACTGTATACAAAAAAAAAAAAGAGCTTGCATCTATATCTCAGACCACATGCCAAAGTAACTCAAAACGGAGCATAGACCTAAATGTAAAATGTAAAACTTTTCTTACATTTTGTGACCTTGAGTTAAGCAAAAAAATGTCTTATATTCTTAGATATAATTCCGAAGCACAAGCCACAGAAGAACAAATTGATAACACATGCCTCGTAGAAATTAATTTTTGCTCTTCAGAACACATGCTGTTCAGAGAATGAAAAGACAAGCCACAGGTGGATAGAAAATTTTTGCAAAACACGTATCTGATTAAAGACTTGTATTCAGAATATACAAAGACCTTTCAAAACGCAACAAGAGAACAAACAACCCACTAACAAGGGACAAAGTATTTGAACAGATATTTCACCAAAGAAGATGGATAGATGGCAAATAAACCCATGAAAAGATGCTCAACAACATTAGTCATCCGGGAAATGCAAATTAAAACCATAAGTACCACCACACACCTGTTGGAACGACTGAAATAAACATGGACGGATCATAGCCTCGCTGTGGAGGACCTGGAACCCTCACACACTGCTGGTGAGAACACAAATGTTCAGCCACTTTGTAAAACAGTTTGGCGGTTTCTTAGAAAGTTAACCATCCATCTGCTACATGATCCAGCTGTTCCACCTGTAGGTATTACCAAGAGAAAAGAAAATACATGTCAACACAAAGAGGTGTACATAGACGTTCTGACAGCTTTATCTATTATGTAACACCCCCAAATTGCCAACAACCCAAATGTCCGCCAAGAGATGAATGGATAAACAAATTATGGTAAATCCATACATGGAATGCTACTCAGAAATAAATAAGAATGAACTATTGAAATGGTCCATGAACATGAAAGAATCTTAAAATTATTACGCCGAATGAAAGAAGCTATACAAAAAGGAGGACATGCTGTAGGATTCTGTTTCTCTAAAGTTCTAGAAAATGCAAACAATGACAGGAAATAGACCACTGTTTGCCTAGGGAGTGGGAGGAAGGGATTGTAAAGGAGCGTGAGGAGGTGATTTTTGGAGGTGCTGGTATGTTCACGTATTGATTATGGTGATGGTTTCACAGGGGCATACCTATGTCAAAACTTACCAAATCCTACACTTTAAATATGTGCTGTTATTGTAAGTCAATTCTACCTTAAGAATGTTGTTTTTTAAAAAGTCTAGTGGGAGAAACAATTAATCTTCCCAGTGCAGTTAAGACTGTGCTAACTGCGGGGACGGAAACAAGGTCCTAAGCCAGGTGAGCATTTCGCAGTGGATGCCGACGTAGAGCTCAGGTGACTCACAGGGAGGATATCTGGAAAGCGTTAACTATGAGCAAAGCTGGAAAGGAAGGAGGAAAATGAGAAGGGAGGAGGAAAAACATCCTGGAAGAGGGAGCAGCTTTCAGGAAGGCTCTGGGGCAGAGTGGGGCACGCTCCTCTCGGGACTCCAGCACAGCAGCTACGCTGTGATGCTTACTTCTAGGGCTCAGCTGGACTGGATTAAGGGGTGCCCGCGTAGCTGATGAGAGGTGGCTTCAGGGTGTGTCTGTGAGGGCGTTCCCAAGGAGATTAGCATTTGAGTCAGTAGATGAAGCAAAGAATATCTGCCTTCACCAATGTGAACAGTCACCGTGCAGGCCATGGAGGGTTAGAACAGAACAGCAGAGTAGAGGAATGTCCTCTGTCTCTGGCTGAGACACCTCTGTCCTCCTGTTCTGGGATGCCAGAGCTCCTGGTTCTCGGCCCCTTGGACTGAACGACACCCCCAGCTTTCCCGGGGCCTCCGGCTTACCGAGGGCAGAAGATCGGTCTCCTGGGCCTCCAGTCACACGGGCCAATTCACATAATGAATCTCCTTCTGTATCTGTATCTATACATACCGATCGACTGATCCTGTAGCTCTGTCTCCCCACAGCCCAGTCGCACCTGCCCTGGTGGAAGCAGCACAGGTGGCCTCGTGGGGACAGACACAGCCACTGGCACGAGACCCACCCTTGCTCGCTTCTGCTGGGTGGCCTCAGCAGGTTGCTCAGCCTCTCTGGACCCCAGAGTCCTCACCTGGAGACAGTTCCTTACTCCAGTTCCTGGGCTTTGGGAGAAGAGGGAATGGGACCATGAGAGCGGTTCTGTCGGAAAGAAGAAACTATATGGAAGTGCAAAGGATGTTCACAAAGCGCCTTGTCTCCAGGTGTGGCCATCTGCTGTAGAGGCCCAGGTGCCCTGCCTGGACCCCCGTGCCAGGCCGGTGTGTGCACCCAGAGGGCGAGCTGCTAAAATCTCACAGCTGCACCTTTCTTAGAGAATCACCCGCCCCTTTCCTTAGAAATCCCTGGGAGGCTGAGCTCTCCTTAAGGAGGGGGTCTACATCCGGTGACTAACTCACAGCAGGTGACAAAGGCCAGACCACGTGCCTTAAGGCACGACCCCCTGTGGGCTCCAGCTAAGACCAGACTCCAGCCGGGTGCCCCGTCTGGCCTGGCCCTCCGGACTCGTACGATCGCACGCCCTCCCGAGAGCACGCCCTCCCGAGAGCACACCCTCCAGAAATCACTGGCACAAGCATGCTAGACGCTCTGCTTCCCGGGAACCCCCGCTGAGCTCCCCAACATGCTAAGACCGCCAATGGCACTTGTGACGCCTTTGCCACAAGCCATCCCGTCTCAGTCCCACACCAGGTGTCCCTGCCTCCCTTCGTCGAGCTGCCTTGGAGCACTGGGGCGTCCGGGGCCAGGACCTGACTCGCTCCTGGATGTTTTGTTCACACTGTCTTTTCAAAAAAACACATTCTCAATAGCTTTAATTTAATCAAAACATTCTTGACTGAGATCATTAAAGCCTCTGAGAGAGGCATTTAATTCTAAATTCACCATATCCACGGCGTAGCAGTTGAGTAACTGAAAAATCAACTTTATGTCATAATAGTTTGTTAGAATGTTTGTTTACTCTTCATCTGAGACACGCTAATTAAAACAAGAGGCCTTCACAAGCAATCCAGCCAGCAACTAGGATTGGTTAATAGATAAGGCATGGCTGTTAATTACGGCAAGCCCACGTCCCCTCCCACGCGGGCTGGGTGCAGGGAGAGTCTGAGGCTGTCCCATTGGGCACAGCTGGTCTTTGGCGTCCTGCAAAATGCACGCCCTCGCCCACGTCTTCCCTCCTCGGTGAGCCTCACGAGCATCTCTGAGAAACACTTACCTTGTTGAGCCTCATCTGCCACGAGATCTTCCCGAATCCCTAAGGACCCTCAGGGGTGTCGTCTCCCCAGGGCGGAGCGATTTCCGCTTTCGCATAGACTGGCCTGGGAGTCTGTGGTCCTCACGCCTGCCCGCCCCAGCTCCTTATGCGGGAAACGCAGCTGTCCCGGAAGGTCCCCTGCTAACTCCTGGCCCTCTGACAGCTCCGGGAGACCCGGCCATCCCTCCCGCCTTCCCACGGATGCACCGCACACGTTCCGGAAGTCGGAGTCAGGGGGTCTTGCTGCTTCCTGGGAGTTCGGGGACATCTCCAAACACAGACCCTGAGGGGCCGGGGATGCATTTGTTAAAATGCAAAATATCGGACCCCCTGCCCGGCAGTGATCCCTTCCAGTGCGGGCTTCCCCTCTCCAGCCTGGCCGTGTCTGCCTCTGTGCACACTCGCACACGCACAAGCCACGTGCTCCCTGCTCCCCTCCCGCGCAAGTCTAAGGCCGGCTACCCAACATCCTGCTGCAGTCCTGCCAGCGGCCTCTCCTTCCTTCCGGCACGTTCTCCCCCCTTCAGAGCCCTGGGGATTCACGGCTGTCTTCACCCCCAGCGACTGCAGGTCCTGCTCCCTCCTTGGTCTCCCCGGCCCCAGCGCAGGGCCAGAACGCCCCACCTTCCCACAGACTCTGAGACGTCGGAATGAGAAGAAACATTGGAGACCTCATTTTAAAGTAAAGAAACTGAGGCAGAGAGGCAGTGATTGGAGCGTTGTCGTATTGCTGGTTGGCCCAATCCACAGGTCATGTGGCTGTTTTTAATGTCTAGCAGGCTGGTTCCCACCGTATTACTCATAGTGGAACCCTTGCGCTATGTTAGTTCTCTTACGCAAAGCTTCAGCTTTCTAGAAGCTACAAGCGTACTGCAGGGAGATGTCGTGACAAAAACACCATGACGGTATTTCATGTACATTTAAATTATGGAAATATAAACTGCTGCAATTAAAGTATGAATAAAATATCACTTTTATGTGAGATTTGGAAATATGTGAATGTCAAAAATTTCATCACGATGAACTTGTTAGTTTTGCATGTGAGGATGTTGAGAAGGTCTTATATGTGTTGTCACTGAGGAGGACAAGGATCCCGAGGGCCCCTTAAGGGCACAGGCGGCGTCCTTTGTGGCGGGGTCCCCTGCGTGCCTGGCACAGAGGATAGGTGCTCTGTAGGTTTGGGGCAGGGAAGGGTGAAGAAGGAAAGTTCTCCTGGGGGCCTGCAGCCTCCAGTCCCACAGCTGGCCCTGGGCAGAGCCTGCTGCTTCTCTGCGACTTGCAGAGAACATTCCAGTGACCGTGGGGCCTCTTCTGGAGGGGCTGGGCTCCAAGGGGCGGCTGGCTTCCCTGCAGTGAGCGCAGGCTCAGTGCTGGGGTGCTGGAAGGTCTATTCACCAAAGCGGAGGGGGAGGGAGTGTATGTAGCCTTCCTGCCGAAGGCGGCTGGAGAACCATGTGGGAGTCTGAAGGAACCTCCTCCAGTGCAGGAAAGGTTCCTGCCTTCATTCGCCTCCGTTAGGAAAACTATCCTCTGATCTCAGCTTTTGCTGCTGAGGAAACCCCGGCCTTTTAGCTACTGTAAGCGTGTGCTTGCTGCTGTCTCTGGAAGCCGCCCTGGGTTGATGTCTGAAACCAACTTCTTCTTCATTCTCACCGGGACTTGCCGAGTGCTTAAGGCACTTCACAGCTACGCTATCTAATGCTCCCAGTGACTGCATGAGGGAGGCATCATCAGCCCCATTCCCCAGATGAGGAAACTGAGGCTCTGAGAGGCTCGGGGTCGGATCCCGCAGCTGTTCTGTAAGTGGCAGAGCTGAGTTTGGAAAGCATTCGACTCCACACCGTCCTGCTGTCCTCCCCTCTCAGCCTCCGCCCCGGTTGCCAGCCACACGCTGTGGTGGTTCCCCCAGTCCTGTGGACACTCCGGCCTCCCTGGGTAAATCAGACAGCCTGGCCTGGGGAAGGTCTTGGGACACCCCTGAGATCAGCTTCCGCCTGACTGGAGACCACGGCAGCCACACACTCCCCAAGCCTGGTGGCACAGAAGTCACGCCCTCTGATAGACATGTGGTCCCCGACCGTCCACCTGGCTCCCCGGGGGGCTCCTCCCCTTCCTCCAGGCCATGCCTTTCCCGTTTCTGCAGCTTTGCTCACTCAACGCCTCTCCCCGGAGCTCTCTCTCTTTCCTTCTCCTCTACACCAACCCAAGCCCTTTTCCACGGCTGAATCCAGTCTCTGCATCCCCAGCTCTTTGGGCTCCTGCTGGCTCTTCCTTTCTGATCCTCCCAGTCGGGGTTCAGGAGCACAAACAAGCGACATGAAAAGGCAGGCAGACCAGCGATAACAAGACAGGGACCATGAGAGCAGAGGCACACGGCATCCGGGTTGTGTAGGAACTATCCTATTTTAATGTCAGTTAACTCCAACTCATACAGCACTGTCAGTACCCAAGAAAGTCCATCTTTGGGTTGAACGTGGGTCCTAATCATCGATTTTTAACCCGTTTTCAAGAGCACGTGTGCTGTGCCTCACTCTGCCCCGAGGCCAAGTCTAGTTGGCCCCACGGGATGCCCTGGCTTTGCACGTGGGTGACTTGATTTCCCCACGAGGAAGCTCCTGCCTCCTTCCCCAGGGTGAAGAAGGTAGAGCTGGTCACTTTCTCCTTACACTCAGGAATCCTGCAGCCAAAACTTAGCCAAATCACAGAAATTATTTCTAGCCTAAGTCTTCCCTTTGTTCTTCTATTTTTGTTGTCACTGTGTTTCTGTGGCAAACCATCAAGGAAATTTCAAAAAGCATATGAGGAATTAAATAGGTTTTTTTTTTTTTTTTGAGGATGATCGCAAACTGCAGGAGGTCAGGAAACGTCTCCTTTCTTGTCCTCACCTGGACTCTTTCCCGGGTCCAGTCGGCCACGTGTGTTTCTCACGGTTCCTCGGTTGCAAGTAGCAGAAGGCAACTCTAGCTGGCATCCTTACAGGGGAATTTTTTAGAGGAAGATGGAATAATTCAGAGAACATAAAGAAGTAAAGGAAAAACAAAAGAAGAAGCAGGGTCCAGGCTGGGGAAGGACCTGGAGCCAGAGCCGCCGGCTGTAGCCCGGGACTGGAGGATTCCAACTCCAGCGCTCGCGGCTGGGGGCTGAGATCCGGAGACGTCGGTATTGCTGGAATAATATCAGCTCTCTTTATCAGTCCTGCCAAGACTCTTATAAAAAAAAAAAAAAAAAAAAAGGAGAGTGCATTCCCCAGAGGACAATCTGGGTGAAATTCAGGGGAAGAATGGATGTGCTAAATGGATCTCGTTGAAGTGTATTGAACAGAACCAGACCCGGCAGCTTCGCAGAATCTAGCGTGGGAACGTTCATTCATTTCTCTATTTCTTGTGAACCCAGTGGGACCCGTCGTGGCTGGAATGAATCATGACCCCGGAAAGGAGCCCTTCCTTGGGAAGCTGAACAGAGGAGAAGGCAGATTTCCCAGAGACCACCCGTCTCCAAGCAGCCTTCCCCACCCTGCCCTGGACTGGACATCCTGTGGCAAGCTCTGGAGTCCACCCTGCCCTGGACTGGACATCCTGTGGCACACTCTGGAGTCCACCCTGCTCTGGACTGGACATCCGTGGCATGCTCTGGAGTCCACCCTGCTCTGGACTGGACATCCGTGGCACGCTCTGGAGTCCACCCTGCTCTGGACTGGACATCTGTGGCACGCTCTGGAGTCCACCCTGCTCTGGACTGGACATCCGTGGCATGCTCTGGAGTCCACCCTGCCCTGGACTGGACATCCGTGGCATGCTCTGGAGTCCACCCTGCCCTGGACTGGACATCCGTGGCATGCTCTGGAGTCCACCCTGCCCTGGACTGGACATCCGTGGCACGCTCTGGAGTCCACCCTGCCCTGGACTGGACATCCGTGGCATGCTCTGGAGTCCACCCTGCCCTGGACTGGACGTCCGTGGCACGCTCTGGAGTCCACCCTGCCCTGGACTGGACATCCGTGGCATGCTCTGGAGTCCACCCTGCTCTGGACTGGACATCCTGTGGCATGCTCTGGAGTCCACCCTGCCCTGGACTGGACATCCTGTGGCATGCTCTGGAGTCCACCCTGCTCTGGACTGGACATCCTGTGGCATGCTCTGGAGTCCACCCTGCCCTGGACTGGACATCCTGTGGCACGCTCTGGAGTCCACCCTGCCCTGGACTGGACATCCGTGGCATGCTCTGGAGTCCACCCTGCCCTGGACTGGACATCCGTGGCACGCTCTGGAGTCCACCCTGCTCTGGACTGGACGTCCGTGGCACGCTCTGGAGTCCACCCTGCTCTGGACTGGACATCCGTGGCATGCTCCGGAGTCCACCCTGCCCTGGACTGGACATCCGTGGCACGCTCTGGAGTCCACCCTGCCCTGGACTGGACATTCGTGGCATGCTCTGGAGTCCACCCTGCCCTGGACTGGACATTCGTGGCATGCTCTGGAGTCCACCCTGCTCTGGACTGGACATTCGTGGCATGCTCTGGAGTCCACCCTGCCCTGGACTGGACGTCCGTGGCATGCTCTGGAGTCCACCCTGCCCTGGACTGGATGTCCGTGGCACGCTCTGGAGTCCTCTGTGGCTCAGCCCACGCTGCAGCCAGTGTTCGAGTGTCCTCTCCTCGTCTCCAGGTTGGCAAGGCCCTGAGACTTGACAGGCAGCGGCATGTATGAGTTAGAAACTCGAATCAGCGGCTTGCACAGCCCGGATCAGAGCTCTGCCCTCTCCAGTTGTCCGATTTGAGCTGGTCTGATTTTCCCTCTAAACTTACCATTCCTCATCTGTAAAATGTGGATAATAATCCCAACCTCAAAGGGTTGTCAAGAGGATATGAGGATGTGGGGTGAGCGTTCTCTTATTCCACAGTATTTACTGAGAACTTCTCTGTTCTAGCCCCTTCCCGACCTCAGGGGAAGCAGCAGAGAATGGGGAACACAGGGCCCTGCCCTCCTGGACAAAGAAGGAAATCTAAACAAATGCACATGTGATTTCAAGCAGTAGTGGCTACACCGAGGAAATACAGTGCTGTGGAGGTGGAGATCCACCTTCGGCAGAGAAGGACTCACCGCCCAGGCACTGTGGCCAGCAGACCGCCCCCAGCTGTCAGCCCCCGCAGGGTCTGCCTCAGCAGCGGAATGGAGCTGCATCAGCAGAGCTCTAACCCTTTCTGGGGCAGCTCCCTCCGGGACCCAAGCATGGTGGCCCATAAAAGCCCGGCCATCTGGGCCCAGCAGGGACACGCTGATGGGTGATTCTCACTCCCAGGCTACTGCGGCATCGCAGCTTGACTTCGAGCTCTGTCCGGCGTCTCTCCCTCTTCCCTACATGGATGTTGGTTCCTCTCAAACATCCTGCGTCCCAGGCTCCCTGTGTGTCTGCTCCCTTCTGCAGAACTCAGCCTGGGGCTCAGGGTAGGAGGACAGAGTGCACTGGCGACTCAGGAACAACTCTGCAGAGGTGACATTTGAGTAGAGCCCGGAAGTACGGGCAGGAGCAATGGGACTGTCTGGGGGAGGCCAGTCCACAGCGGAGCCACATGTCCGTGCAAAGGCCCTGGGGAAGGAGCGCGTGCAAGGAGGGCCGTGTGGTCGGACAGGAGTGGGTGAGGGAAGAGGAACAGGAAGTGAAGTCGGTAAAAGGAGGAGACTCGAACAGGTAAGGCTGTTTGGTCGTAACAATTGCTGGCTTTTCCCAGGAGTGAGACGGGCAGCTGCCCTGTGTCTCAAATGGAGAACGCAGCCGCTGTGTGCACAATAGGTTGGGAAGGGCAGGGGAGGGGGAAGCCGAGAGGCAGCTTAGCAGGGTATTTTGGTGGCCTCAGGCCGGAGATGACAGCCGTTACCTGTTAGATAAAGGTGGCGGTAGTCGTGGTTGTAGCACGGTAGTGATACAGTAACAACAGCAGCTGCCTCCGTGGTGGCGTCGGTAGGTCAGGACGAGGGGCCTTTCCTCCCTCCCACGGCACCGGGCTTGCCGTGCGCCCTTGCCTGCGGCTCACCTGCGTGTCGCCTGTTTACACACGTGGGGCAGCGGGTGTGTCCGACCCGCCCTTTAGGGATCACAGCCACGCACCTGCCTGGCCTCATCCCGGGCTGTCAGAGAACAGGCTGCACCCACACACTCCGCGCACAGATTCCAGCCTGGCTTTGTCAATGCTGATTTCATTTTCCAGAAAGTTCTTTCACCCATTTCAGCTGCTCTACAGGCTCCTTTAGGAGAGTGCTGGGCAGGGTGTGTTTTCTTCCAGGCAGCAGCTGTAAACCTCACCAGGGATGTGGCCAGGGGCGGCTGGGCTTCTGTCTCTCTGCTTCTGTTTCTCATGCTGTTCCCTTTCCCTTGGATGTCTCTTTGTCTGGCCACAGCAGCCACGGTGGGGGGTTGCCGGCACCGTGCAACCCCACTCGGCAGAGAGGTCTCGAGGTCCCCGCTCCAGAGCAAATTCCGTAATCAACCAGGCCGAGTGATGTGCTTGGGAGGCCAAGGCTGAGACTGACTGTAATTCCCACTCCCTGGGCACCCCGCTCCGTAACAAAGCCTGGACCTCGGGCAGCCCAGCCAAGAGCTAACATACCTGTTTGAACTAGTCTTGTGCCAACGGAAACACGTCGGAAAAGAAAAACCTTTAGCCAACTGCCTAATGCAAATGGGTTCTTTTCAGCCAAATGAAGAATGATCACCTATACGTGGGCGTACACGTATGTGAAATGTTCATACGTGGTAAAGCGCTGAGCCCCTGGCCTCTGGTGTCCGTGAAGCCCTGCCCCTGTGAACAAATGCAGACCCTGCCCGGCCCACCCAGCCTCGGAACGGAGCTACGCAGGCCCGTCGCCAACCCGCTGCCACGTGGGGTACCCGGCCTGGGATGCTTATGTTCCCAGCGGCAGCATATAAACATGTTTAGACCCTTCTGCGTGGAATTAAGAGGTATGAATTTATAAGTGACCCCGTTTAATCAAAACCTCCACTGAAACACCATGTAGCCCAAATCCCATCAGCAAATATCAAACTACAGATTTCGCCAGTAAAATGGCCCCATGTTGCCTTTTCCCCGTCAAATATGTATTTAGCCCCCCGAGAACCCTTTTGACGAAGCCAGCAGCTCCGGCACGCACAATGGTTTAATCGTATATTGTTCGCTGAGCACTAACCCTTTACAAATCATATGACATAAAAAGAAAAATAAGTAACATTGTAAAGACAGTAATGAGAACTGTTGAGCTAAAGTGCCTCTTAAAGAAATCCTAATAAATTCCAGAATTTCTAGTCTTCTGGCAAGCTTTCCATTTAGAGCAAAATCAATGATCAATGGCTGCAAGGAGCCGGCATTAGGCTCGCACGCCTCCGGAGCAGGGAAAACTCATAGACGAAAGATGACATTTAAGGGAAAAAAGCTGACATTGAGTCCATCACTGTCATCGCTTCTGCCATAAAGCAGCTTCAAATATTAAAACATTTTTCATCTGTGCTGCATTATTGGCACCAGAAATTGTTTTCTCTCTGTCTGGTGCGCACTTGAACTGCAGCCGCGCTCCCTGGAGACTCCGGATTGTTACCAAGGCCTCATAACATATTGGCAGTTGAGGCGGTGGTGTTCGTGTACACTTGCCACTCACGCAGAGCCTCCCCTCCCCCAGCCGCAGACGCCAACCACGCCGGCTGCACAGGGACCGTGGCTCGGCAGCTCAGATGCAAGGGACGTCGGAGATGCGGGCGTGCTCCGTGGCTGCCCCGTTTGCAGACCGCCTTCCCCCAGCAGTGACCCCGTCCTTGCCCCTGTCTGACGTCTAAGATGCCCCAGCTCAGACACAGCCTCTCCTGGGCAGCTCTGGTCCCATAAGGACTCCACAGCCCTCTGGGCTTGGAAGGCTTTGGCTGCAGAGAGGAAAGTCTTTAATGCCAGGCAGGCATATGCAGCGTCTCCTTTTGTGCTCATGGCCCTGACACTCCATGCGTGCCAGGCTCCGTGCTAAGATCCAGGGAAATAAGAGTGTCTCAGCTTCCGTGCCTGTCCTCACGGTGCTCACTGTCTGGTGACGAAGACAGGGACATGCCAACCTAGAGAGATGCACAGCATGTACGTGGTGTGGACTATGCAGGAAGTGTGTGTGCTGCATGGCGTGTCACACGAGGGCACCAGGAGGATCACTTTGAATATAAAAGATGCTCCTTGGTGGCCCTCCCAGCTCATGCTGCATGGAAGCCCAAGGAGGGCAGTGCACCTTGAGCTGGAAGAAAGGCACTGATAGGGTGTGCACACGTGGGAGAGGGGAGACACCACAGGCCATGCTGGCATTACTTTGCTCTCTGAGGGACCTCGGGAGCTTTGTGTTGGGTGGCCCTTGATGCCCTCAACCACCCCCATCCTCCCCCCAAAACTCAGGATGTCCTCTATCTCTCTAGGTGGGGACCCAGCCCCGGGGCAAAAATGTTCCTTCCCTGGGGAAGCAGCTTCACAGGGCCGGAGTGGCTGGGCTGTTTCTGCATGTTTGAGACACCCCGCCATGCTAGCTGGCAGAGTCCAGGCCACTCTGGCCTCTGGGTCAATGCCTGGCGCTCAGCGTGGGGAGGGGGCTGGTGGAAGGGGTTTGTGGCTCCAAGCCCTCCTTGTGGACATGCACTTGCCTCAGTGGAGGGATGGGGGGTTGGGGACAGAGGCAATCAGCCTTCTGAGCGCATGTCCCACCTCCCAGGTGCCGGAAGAACCCGCCCTGCATTCCAGGGAGCCGCTGTCCAGGAAGGAGCTGTAACGGGTCCGTGAAGAAATGCATGCAGGGGAAATGGGACGGCTACAGCTGAGGGACCCGGTGAACCTGCCGGAGTAACAGGGTGACCTGTGGGGAGGGGTCAGAGCCACGTGCAAGCCCTGACGTCGCTGACGTCCACACCCCCCTCCTTCCCCACACAGCTGTCCTTGTGCTCTCATCCGTCCCTGCCTTCGCTCTGGCCTCCGCCTCTTGGTCAGATGGCTCTCGCCTCCCGCCTTCCCTCCAGGCCCGTCTCAGCCACCCCTCCTCACGGAGGCCCCGTCACCCCGGCAGGGTCCCCCAGTGGTTCCAGCACCACCACGCCGGGAAGATCTGAATACAGTGCTCAGCCCCATGGAGGCTCAGTCTTCCCACCTGTTAGATGGAGCGCACAGTCCTGAGTCCCTGGTATACAGTGGGTGCTTAGCACACAGCAGCACCCGTGAGCAAGCAGTGAGATATCAACAGGTGCAGATTTTCATGCTGAGCTGCTTGCTGAGTCACATGCAGCGCCCTGCCTGCCCCACCTGCTCTTTGAGGAGTGTTCCAGGGACTTCCCTCCCCCGCCACCCCGCCCGGGGCCACCTTGCAGTCCACTTCCTGCAGGCCCTTTCCCAGGGACCACACTCCGGCATCGCACCCGGAACTCCCGACTCTCCCAGAGCCCCATCAATCCAGGTGCTCAGAATCTACTTTATCCCAGGAACCTGTGCACGTTTGCTCTCAACAGATGGGGGGAGGTCAAGGGAGGGGTGGGGTTGAGCCCTCACCCTGGCTCCAAGCAGAGCAGAGCCCTGGCAGGCAGGCAGGGGGCGGGCAGGACGAGGGGCTCCCTCTCCGTGATCCCCCCCCCAACCTGAACACCCAGGTTCAGCCCAGCCTGGAGCCCCAGGCAGCCAGGGGGACACAGGCGGGGCACAGCCAGGTGCGAGGGGAGCTGGCATCGGCTGCCACCACCCGCCCACGCGCCCGCCCACGTAGGTCCCGGCTTCCCGGCCTTTAATAGCCACCCCGCCGCAGAGGAGCGGCAGCTAGAACGTGGAGCGGAGGAGGGTGGATCATCAGGGCATTCAGAGGAAGGGAAGAGGAGAGAGAGCGTGGAGCCGGGAGACCACACAGGGAGACCGTGCACAGAGCCGCCGCCGCCATCTGCCGCGCCGTCTCATGCCGCTCCGGAAACTGACAGGCTCTGACTGCTACGGCAAGGCCCGGCCCGTCAGATGAGTCAATCAATCAAAAAATTCTTATGAAACTTAATCATAGAGGGTCGTGTTAGGGAGTGGGGAACAGATTAAATTACCACGGTATTAGATACGGGAAATGATTTCTGCCAAAACCATCTTTACTGCAATTATAATATGTTAATTATGTATTTCATTAAGTAAGTGGATTAGAGTCTGCACAGATGAAATCACGTGGAGGCTTTGAATCATTTGCTGAGCACGGTGGGAGGACTTCTGTGAATGGAGCCCGGTTCATTTGGAAACTTTCACAGGCTAAACGTGATTTTTTTCTTTTCCTTTTGTCACCCTGGCCCCCGGCCCTGCAGAGCAAGCGCGTGGCTGCTGGGCTGCTCAGAGGAGCATCCGGCGGCTGCCTCCGGGCGCCGCGGCCAGCACGTGGGGCCCAGGTGTTGGCAGCCAGTCGGGGAGTCTTCCTGCCTTGCTTCTCCTGGCTTCCGGAGGGCAAAGCGATGCTGAGGGTCCCAGGGGGTGGACACGTCGGAGCCCCCGCCCGTCCCAGCAGCAGCGGCCAAGTCTCCGTGAGGTTCACAACCACCAGGAACAGCACAGCGAGCAGACAGCCACGGCAGCCACCGCCTGTGTGTCCACGTCCACGTGAATTCTGGCCTCCTCCCATGCATCTGCCTCCCCGTGGGACCCTCGGAGGGCCCTGCCCACTGGGCGGAGAGATTGGAGGAGCGCAGGGGGAATCTCGCTGCCAGGCTGTGGCTGTCGGCTGTGGACAGGACAGCCCCAGCTCACAGGGACCACATGTTCCACTGCACATATTTAAGGCCGACTCATTTCATCCTCTGCCCGGCTGGGCCCCGCTGTTCTGGTGATCCTCAGAGGCAAGAAGCCTACTTAGCCCAGTGGCTTCTGGGCACTGTAGTCTGTAGATCTAGCTGAGAGGCAGGGGACCGGCAAGAGGCACACCTGTGCCACCGAGGTCCCCTGACCCACCGCGGTGTGGCCTGGCCCTCCACAGACGGACCTCTTGTCTTGTCCCTGCTCAACCTCGAAATCCATCTGGACACAGGGACAGCCCATCCCAGCTCCAGTTCAAAGGCCACCAGGGAGTGAGTCCTCCAGACCTCTGCAACCCTTCCAGGATTTAAGGGGCAGTGGAGTCACAAAAAAGGAAAGTGAGAGTTAACAACTAGTTTCCAAAAGGCAAAGGTCCTCGGTGCACCTTGATTGCCTAGGTTCCTGGGTATGTTCAGTTACCTGTAACGACCACGAGGAAGTTTGGGCAAAGGCGAGGATGGAGGGGAGGAGGCGCCCGGGCCCTGCCTGGAGTAGGTGGCGGAATGAGAGACGGGAAAAGGTTGGCTGATTTGATGAAAACCCCATCAGCCTCTCCAGGGAGATATTACTTTCCTCATTATTCCACTGATTGGCCTTATTTCATCCGAGGAATGCCGCACATTCCTTACAGCCCTGCAAGCTTCTTTAACAATATCCAGAAAAAAAAAAAAAAAATCTAGCACCTCCTTCCTTGAAACAGCAAAGAAATGAGCACGAGTCATCTTCCTCGGGGAACAGGTGGGAGACCCGGCCACCCATGGCTCCGCCCCCCAGATTGTCAGATCAGCTGCTCACGCGTCGCACACGGAGGATGCCTGGGGAGGGGCTTGTTCTCCGGTACGGCAGCGGCCGAGGGCCTTTCACAAATCCCACAAGGAGAACAAAGGCTCCGGCCAGGATCCCAGGACTTCTCTCTGCACAGGAGCAAAACCCTCACGCGACCGGGTGATTCGGGAAGAACTCGGTTTTCCGAGAGAGTCTGTCCCGATGCAGGAGAATCTGTGGACTCCCTGATGCAACACGGGGCTTCGCTTCCCAACACGGAGGGAAGCACGAAAACACGCTTGTGAGACTCGGGCTGAGACTGGCGTTATCAACGGCCTGGAGCTTGCAATAACTATTAATTAAGTGCATTTTTCATTATTCTTTAGCAAAGAGGTAAGATTTAATGATGCAAGTGAACAATGGATGATAATTTAAAGTGGTGACAATAGTTTAATTATTCGCACACATACAAAAGTTAACTCCATAACTTATTTCTTTGTAAGAACAAGTTCATTTAAAATATTTTGAACTGTGCATACAATTATCACTTAGACTCTCTTTCCTTCATGGCTTTGTAGAGACAATGAGTCAGTTCTCCCTGTAAATTTCTCGCTAGACAGTTCTACAGACTGAGGATTCTTCCTTATGAAAAATAAAGAAAAGAAAATGAAAAAAAAAAAAGAAAAGTTGCACCGTTGGGTTTTGCCTGGAATTTCCTAAGACTCAGCAATGGAAAGGACGGTGCCACAACTGCTGCGTCTTTCCATTGCAACAGGTGGGAACCAAACACGCAATGACATGCGTGTGTGTGGGCATGCGTGTGCATGCGTGTGTGGTGGGTGTGTCTGTCCTTTGTCAGCCCATCCCCGAAAGCCTGTGTCCCCTTTCCTTTGACACACCTTCCTGTAGCCTGGGTGCTGGACCACTCCCTCAGGCGACAGTCCCTGAGAGCCCACGTGAGCCAGGCAGTCCCCCAGCGCCTCGGGCTCCAGAGCCGACCTCTTACGGTAGCGCCCGGTAGTTGGAAAGCGTTTCAGGACTGATGCCTTCATCATCCCAGCTCATCAACGGCTTTCAGACACGAGCCCAGCTTCTCGTCTTCTTCTTCTCCTCTCCTCCTTGGCATCTTTCCTGCCTCCCAAGCCTCTGCCTATTGCCATGTGGTTCCCCTGCCATGAATGTCCTCCTCCTGTCCCCTCTACTTGTTTTCCAAGGCAGAAAACTGATCCAACAGCCTTAGAGCGCAGGGCACCTTCTCCAGCTTCCCAGAACAGAACCCATCACAAACCTGAGGGACACCATGGTGGATAACGGAGACTCCGTGGTGTCTGATGCCCAGTCGGAATGCACCCTGAATAGCGACCCAATGACCCATCGCTTTGCATTTCTTTTGCCAGTCCGCCTCCCCCACTGAAGGGTGTGCCTCTTTCTTGAGGTCAGGAACCACGCTGTGGAAACCTTCACTCCCAGCACATAGAAGACACCCAGTAAAAACAAATGAGCAGATATTATTCACTTCCCTGCTTACTGTTTGCCATGTGCCTGCCTCCCCCGGAACGTATGCTTCCAGAAGACAGGACTCCGTACCTGCTGTGTTCAGCGATCTATTATGAACACCTGGAGCAATTTCAGGTACATAATAGTTGTTCAATAAATACTATTAACTGAATGAATAGCTAGGAGCAGGGAGAGATGGAGAGAGAGAGAGAGAGAGCAAGAGAGAGAGATTTTTCAGAATTTAGGTAGCAATAACCTTACTCTCCAAATACCTTGCATTTTCCTGAGGGGAGTGGGGTCTCCCCTATTTTAATAATCACAGTTCTTTGTTCTCCATACAAACAAACCAGGGTGTTCCCCGTGTGATCGGACCTCCCGCCTGCACAGTTCTGGTCAGCCGGGAGCGTGAGCAGGTATCAGATGCCCACCCAAGGGGAAGCGGAGAGGCCCTATCTCCTAGATCGTTATCCACCTGCAGAAGCACAAAGATCTTTATGGGAGCTTCGTCTTTTCTGGTGCTCCCACCTCTGGAAATGATGTTATAAGGCCAGGAAATTGATTTCTTGCATTGCAAAATCATTCCCGGGGTCATCAGTACCAAAGCCAAGTGGTTCATGGATTCCTCTTTTTTTTTTTTTAAAGATAAAGTGCAATATGTTTTGTGAGTTAAGCTTAACAAGATGCGATGAAATGGAAGTTCATCCTTTTTATAAGTGTCGTGGCTTAACACCAGCAGCCAATGCTACTGGCCCCTTCCTTAACCGTGACCTGCAGAATCGACCTCCCCCGAAGTGAAAAACTAGGGCACAGAGAAAGTGGCTGGGCACACAGGAGCAGGGTTGGCAGGTCCCTCCACCTATGCCGTGTGACCAGGCCAGCGAGTGCCTCCCGCAGCAGCTATGGGACTGGGGGAGACAGGCACTTTCCCGCCCGGGATCTGGGTGGTCAATTGGTACAGCCCATCCGGAGAGCAACCTGGCCCTAGGTATTGAATTGAAAACATGCTGACATTTTAACCCAGGAACGTCTCTGTAGCAATTTAACTTAAAGAAACTCTCTTGCAGGAGCACAGGACACCAGTATGGAAAGTACATTCAAGCAACAGTCCCCAAAATTTTGGCACCAGGGACCAGTTTCATGAAAGGCAATTTTTGCATGGACTGGGGGAACTGGGGAGTATGGGGATGGGTGGGGAGTCTGGGGACGGAGGGAGCGGCTGTAAATACAGAAGCTTCACTCACTCACCTGCCTCTCGCCTCCTGCTGTGTGTCCGGGTTCCTACCAGGCCGGGGACAGGTACCAGTCTGTTGTCCGGGGGTTGGGGACCGCAGCGTCATAGGGATGCTTGAATACAAAGAAACGATGGCAAGCTATTTAATACCACTGGAGTAGCAGCTGAAACCATTCTTGCCATATGAAAGAGTGGAATACTGAATAGCCACGAAAGTGATGAACTAGAGCAGGAGTTAGCAAACTGTAGCCTGCAGGACAGATCTTGTCTGCCTTCTGTTTTTATAAATAAAGTTTTATTGGAAGATGCCCATTGATTCCTTCACATACTGTCTGCGATGGCTTTCACGCCAGAAGGGCAGAGCTGAGCAGCCGGGACAAAGACTGTGTGTGGCCGCGTGCATGCTAAATACCCTGTAGTATTCACTATCTAGCCCTTCACAGAAAAAAACATGCCGATTCCTTTTTAAACAGAGCTGCGTAGACCACCACGGCCAGCGCGAGAAGACAGCGTTGAAGGAAGGGGAAGAGTAAGTGTCAGATGCCAGGACGCCATTTACGTGGATTAAACACAAACACGTGGCTGTAGACCTAAGGACGTGGAAGGGGCACAAGTGGGCTGGAAGGTTCTAACCTAATTCCTAATCCTAGTCGCCTGTGGGAGGGCCGGAAGGGAATGGCCTGGGGCCGAGGTGGGCAAGGGCTGCACAGAGACAGTGACGTATGCCTTCTGCCACACAGACTCTGAGTAAATATGACATGATTTTGCCATGTGTATTCCAGGGGACGTAGACAGAGTCCCAAGGACACAGGTTTTGGCAGCTGAGGCACAGGCTACTTCTGAGATCCCTCTGCTGCTTCTCCCCGGCCCTGTGCTTGCTCTCCTGGTGCAGTCAACGACCTTGCCAACCGCCAGTGGCAGACAGCTCTGACCTGAGGACTAAAGTGAAGTCAGAGCACCATGTTTTAGACAAGTAAGTAACTGGAATTTAAAACTTGGGATGTCCCTAGTTGTGTTTTCCTACTGCTAACATCACCACTTGGACGTGGGACTCATCTGCGTCTGCACTGTCCAAGATAACAGCCCCTCGTCACATGTGGCTGGGATGATATAAAATGTGTCGTCAATGTAAAACACACGCCAGATTTCAAAGAGTTAGTACACAAACAAAAAGAATGTAATATATCTCATTAATAATTTGTCCCATTGATTGCATGTTGAAATGATAATATCTGGCATGCCAGTGTATTCGTTTTCTATTGCCGCTGTAACAAGTTTCTGCAAAGTAGGTGGCTTAAAACAGCACAGATTTGTCATCTCATGGTTTTGTAGGTGAGAAGTCCAATGCAGGTGTCACTGGGCTAAGATCGAGGTGTCACCAGAGCCGCCTTCTTTTCTGGTGGCTCTAGGATAAGACCCTTTGTTTGTTTTTCCCAGCTTCTGGGGGTATCCCCCCTTTCTTGGCTCATTTTCCATGTCAAAGCCGACAGGAGCTGGTCCAGGGCTTCCCCAGTGTCCCCACTCTGGCATTCTCTTACGCGTCTCTCTCTTACCTTTGTAACGACGCTGGGTCCACCCAGACCATCCACATCACGCCCCAGCTTTACGTCACCAGATTAGCAAACTTAATTCCATCTCCAACCTCAACTCTCATTTTCTATGTAACAAAAATCATTGATAGGTTTTGAACATCTTTAAGGAGGTCTTTATTTTGCCTACCACAATGGAGCCAAATAAAAATATTTTATTAAAATTGATTTCACCTGCCTCTTTCCACTTTTTTTAATGCGGCTACAAGAAAATGTTAAAGTTCTCCGTTCTATTTCTACTGGGCAGGCCTGCTTCAAACCATGCGGATGTGCTTTGTCAACTACCAAGTGCTCTGATGGTTGGAGATGTTGATTGAAAGAAAATGATTTTTTCAAAGATGCTCTTGAAGGTAGAAAAACACACCTCAGCCCACGGACATAAATAACAACACAACAGCTCACATTTACTGAGTGCTTCCTGTGTGCCAGGCCCTGTGCTTAAACATCAGTTGGTTTCATCTTTATATTAATCCTGAGACAGATTCTGTTGTTATTTACGTCCCACAAGTAAGGTCGCTGAGGCACAGAGGAGGTAAGTGAGCTGCCCAAAGTCACACAGCCGATGAGCAGGAGCAGAGCCCAGCTGTGGACTCCAGGGGCTTCCCTCTAAGTCCCGTGCACGTGTTAAACACCAGTTTGCGCTCTGAGGTGCCTGACGTGTGCTGGTCCCAGACCCAGCAGGCAAAGGCTGTTGCTCCAGGACCCACCTGCCGAGAAAGCGCAAGTGACACCTGCTCTTAGTTCAGCCCACCGGAGTGAAACCCCCGGTGTCTGACGCCGACCAGCAGCAAGTTTTCCCTGGGAACTCAGTCTGGTGCCGTCCCCCCAAATGCTCCCTGGATACACGGACCCGGCTCACGTTCTGAGCTGCACGTGTGACTGTGTCCCGCAAGACAGACAGCAGCAGAAGCCCGACAGCTGCAGGGAGAGGCCCCGACTTCCAGGGTCTTGAAGGAAAGGGCAGTTTGGTTACACACACATTCACACACACACACATGCACACGCATAATTTAAATATCCCTATATACTTACAATATTTATATCTGTTCAAATGCAGACATATACTTTAAATATCTTTTTATATATGCTGATATATGTATGCACGTGTGTGCGTGTAAACTTGACATGCACCCCTTGCTTCAGCCTCAACCTACCTGAGGTGCTACCTGCAGTGAGCAGGTGGCAGAGCTGGGGGTCTATCGTGGGTCGTCCGGCTCCAGAGTGCGGGCCCTCAATCTCGGCATCCACCTGGTGGCCAGCCAGTGGCCCAGCAGGGGACAGGCGTGGGTGCAGGGAGGGGACACAGCCAGCAAGGTGGCGGTTCCACACTTCTCGATTGACCTGCAACGTCGCGCTATGGCCCATGGAAGCCCAAACCCACTGCTGTCCCTCCGCACTGACTGGATCTGCCGCGGAGCTGGACCCCTAAGAGGCACTCAGCAAGAACGCCGAAAGGGTGAGACTCTGCGGGGTGCGGGATTGCACACTTACTCCTTAATTAATAACCAAATGAAGAATTTCCAACGTTTCTTTAAAGCTACGAGACACTTCTCCAAATATTCCCCCAGCCGCCTACAGCCTGGGGCTGTGCTCACACAGTAGGCAGCCCTCGCATGTTTGTCCGGTAAAAGAACGAATGAGTGAGTGAGTGAGTGAAGAGAAGAGTGAAGAGGCACAAGGGGGGGAGTCAGAGACTCCTGGCCCAGTGCAAGCGTGTCCAGCCCTCGTGGGATGGAGCTTGGGCAAGTCGCGTGGACCCCCCTGGAGCTCAGCTTGCTCAGTCTGATGGGCACGTGAGTGAGCAATTTCGGAGATTTTCAGGGCCCCACATGCGTTTAGGCTCCTGTCCTGGTGGCTGTCACGGGTCGGGTGCAACCCCCAGTGTGACCAGGCTCTCCTCCTCCTCCTCCCATTGCAGCTGCTGGGGCGCTCTTCCCTTCTTGCAGCAGGACACCGAACGGTTAACACACCACCCACCGTCTTTGATTTACGAAGCGGCCGGTTGGACCAGGAAGCACGGCAGGCAGGCAGTGGTGGCCTCCTCACCTGCAGGGAGACCCCAGAGAGCAGCACTCCGTGCGCACAAAGGCGGGCAGCCGCCTGGACCTCGGTGGGGTGGGATGGCCCACTCTGCCGAGCCCGTCCTGGGGACGATGCCAGGGCTGGCGTTTGTTCCCGCTCTGTCAGGGACAGAGGAGGCTTTGTCACCTGGCCTCTGCCGTGCACCCGGCCCTGGAGCCTCAGCTGCCCACCCTGCGCCCTGAGAACCCAAGTGCAGCCCTGCCCCGGTCACCGCGGAGCGTTTCCTTTCAACGTCTGCCAATCCATCAGGCCTCAGCTACCGCTGTGAACCATCAGCTCCAGGAAAGGAGAAAAGGAACCCCTCACCACGGCCATTATTTATCCCGGCCTGAACTTCAGGCGACCTTTCTCAGTGCCACAGAAGTTGCAGTTGGGAGCACCTTGGCGTGCAGAATTCTCGAGCCCCCTCTTCTTTCAACAAACACTTCCTTTTTTCCCCACTACGTGATCCTCTTTTGCAAAATTTCCTTTTGCAAAAAGATCTTTTTGGGTGGTCCACAAGCCATGATAGGAGTGTAACATTGGCCTAGCCAGAGAGCAGATTTTATGTGAAAGAAGTCCTCCAAAAACTAAAAAAACACATGACCTCCTGGGGATGGTTTTGGAGAAAACCTGAGCGGTTCCCCAGGGCCAGCTCATCCTCCTCGGCCGTGCACCGAGGGCCACCCTGCCCTGGGGGGCGTCCAGCACTGCGCCCCGAGGGTGGGTGGGCCTGTGTCCCTCCCCACGGGGCCAGCTCGTCCTCCGGACGTAACAGGGGCGGCCGTGCACCAAGAGGCGGCCCTGCCCTGTGGGGGTCCAGCACTGCGCCCCGCGGGTGGGTGGGCCTGTGTCCCTCCCGCATCAGAGAACAGCCAGGACTACAGCCAGGGCCAAGCGGGTGTAACTCCCTGCGTAAATTTAAAGTGACCTAAGGGACATAATTACATAAATCTCATCATGAGACAATATACTTTTTATTTGTTTGAATTTTATTTGTATTGGTAAAACTGACCTGAAACTGACACAAGTTTATTAGAAAAAGGACTCTGTAAGAGCAGGAGGCCGGTCCTCTTACTTAAGATGGATGTGCCAACTTCTAGTATGATTAGAGAAATGGATAACTCACTAACATCTGTGCAAACTACAATAAAAAGGGATTTAGTGTTACCCCAAGGAAGGCAAGAGAGGCTGTCTGTCCATTAAACGCTTTATTACAGCGCCAGCAGCTTTTTTCTAATTCAGTTATTCCTGCACGGCGCTCAGCACTCTGCCTGCCTGTCAGCCCACCAGACAGCGCTCGGGGCTGGGAGGTTTTGTGCAAGGTAGGTGACAATCAAATGAGCCACCGAGAAGAGAGGGGCGCCTGACCCTCGTGAAGGATTAACTACAGAAAGTGAGTGTGATCATGTCACACCATTACTTAGAATTTTCACAGTCAATTTCTGAAAATATGAGATAAGTTCTTAAAGAGGCAGTTGTCTGCAGAGCTCGGCAGACCTGGTGGGGTTTTGTCACAGGCAGCGTGGCGGGGAGCCTGGGGAGAGAAGGGGGCCTTCTGGGGACAGGGGGCGGGCAGGGTCCGCGTCACACTTACCCCGAGTAGGCCACCTTAGAGCCGGGCCCTGGAGCGATTCGCTTCCAGGAGTGATGTCGCCAAGAAGGAAGAAGACGGGGAGGCCTGTGGGGTCAAGATGCCCTTTCTCCCTCGTCCCCTGGGTCCTGGAGTCCGGCCTCTCCTGGTGGAAACTGGGCTGATTGATGGTCACGACCCTTTGGGGACCGCATCAAGCTCCAGGGTCCCAGGGAGCCTGGCGAGGTCGGCCGAGATGCTAGAGCCCACTTGGCGCCAGGATGAGATGCCCCCTCCACCGTCCCACCCCTGCAGCCACCACCCGCCGACATCATCACAGGCGTCCCCAGGAGCCCGTCTGCCCCTGTGCCCTGTGGCCCGCAGGAGACCTGGCCTCACAGCACCTCACAGCCTGGCAGCCGAGCAGGCCACACGCTTTAAAAACGTACTACATGCTCGACACAGATAAACCTGAAATACGTATTTCAAAGTCTGGCAAAGGTAGATAGCGCTTCAAGGAAACACGACACACTTTAGGGCCAGAGATGAGTCTATTCCTCCCGTGTAGAGGAGAGACCCGCAACACGGAAAGGGGAGGCCGCAGCCGGAGCACGCACTGTCTCCCGCAAGTGGGGCTGGGACCACGGCCCCCTCGCGCCCCCGGCTCTCAGGCACATGGGAGTTACGCTCATGGGGACTCCGCGCGCAGTAGGGCTTTCTGAGAAGACGGACTACAAATGTGATTTCCTCCTTTGTATCTATATATTTAAATGAGAAAAGTAAACCACAAAGCTCTGAGCTTGGTTCTGCTAAAGTAATTTAGCATCTGCTGCCACCTGAATCTAATTGAAACAATTCATTATCAAATTTACTGATCTGCTTAATGATTTTGTATTTCTCTCTCAAAATCACCTTCCACCCCAGCCAGCCTAGGTAAATTACTCTTCCCTTCAAATCTGAGAGGATGACGGGAGCTGGGAGAACAGCTCCTTCAAAGCACCGGCAGTCAGTTTACAGATGGTAAGACAGTGGTGTGGGGGGGTGCAGGGGGGGACAGATTCTATTGATGTCACCCAGCAAGTCCAGCAAGACTTGAACACAGGCTGCCAGAACCCCTCCCGGGTCTGGGTGCTAAAGTGTACGCCAGGGGTTCGAAACCGCGTCTCTAAAGGGATGGCCCAGGAGTAATTTACAAAGGGGGGGAGTAAGAAGGAAGGAGAAAAAGGGGGGAAGCAGGTTCTCTTTCCAGAGCTGTGCATGTTTTATGTTTGCTCAGTGGCTGTGTGTTAAGGAAATACTTCATTGTCACTGAACACAGTCATTAGAGGCACCTTGGAAATTTGGACCTTTTTACTAGAATCAGGGCTTAAACAGCAACTTAATTTACGGCACCTCGCGAGGCGATGGCACTCTTGCTCCAAGGTGAGGTCATTCCGGTGTACACCTCTCCCATCGCTTCCCTTTCCAACGCCCAGAGGCGTCTCCCCTCTACTCTCAAGTAACTGACTATTCAGCTGCTGAAATGCAAGTCACACAGGTACGTGGGCGCGCTGGAGTCCGCCGAGTGCTTCTGGAAGAGGACCCTTTTGTATCTGCACGGGAGAGGGGAGAGGGCAAAGGGGACACCCCCAGATAAGCGCGAGGATAATTAGATCAGAGATAGATGCCACCTTTTCTCAGCGTTGAAACAGCGAGGGGGAAAAGTGCTCGCACGTAATTGACATAATTAATGTCGTATTTTTTTTCTTTTCCTTTTTGCTGCAGTAATTTTTATGCATGCCATTGTTGCTGTTATCATCCAGGATGTGATCTTGCGCGGTTGGTAATACAGACTAGATAGGAATACGCATCCGCACCAGCCAATCGCAAATCTATAGTGTCTATTTCTGCATCACCAGGTGCCGTCTCAGGGGAAATATCCTCTTTTTTGGCAGGAGTGCAGAGCCCTGCATTATCTGTCATTTTCATTAGATCCAAGCTACAGCTGAGCCAAAAAGACTTAGTTCTAGCATATGTGCTCAAAATGGCCAGGCTGCGATTGTCCAAATTCACCCTTTCAGGATCAAATTACTCAACAACTGGAGCTGGAGCTAGAAATTGGAGTAAGCAAAGCACCTGAATTCCATTTGGAGAACGGCAAACACAGTAAGCTCCGAAGACTGGAGCTTAGTATCGTGACCATCTCCAAAGAGCCGCGGAGACACCGCCTTCCACCAGCAAACTCAACATTTCCAGCACCCTTTAGGCAGGGATAGAAGCTGTGCTCCGCCCAGATTTTGACACTTAACAAAGAAAACCCAGTCTCTTGCACGCCCCTCTGTGCCTCTCAATGCATCCTGGCTTTCAGGGATGCCATAGACTCTGTAGACCTTGCCTGCCTTCGCCGACCTTGCGCCCTGTAGAACTCGGTCCACTGCTCAATACATCGTTGGACAGTCCGGGTGGCGTGACAGCCAGAAAACCCCTAGGGATGAAATAATCCAACTGTAGTCAAGTTGAGTCTCCGCACGAGACCCCACCGATTTTATAAATTCAGTCCTCTACTTCAACATGCGCAGAAGACACATTGCAAAATTATACCCTAGAAGAATATAGAAATTCCCAGTCCGGGGTGCAGGAAATAAGAAAGTCACGGGGGCGGGAGGATGGTTACTCTACCCAGGGGGACTTTGGTATTACTTTAAGCAGAAATTGAAAAATAAAAGGAGGTCAAGTAGAGAATTGACTCTCTTAAAAAGCAAAAGGCCAGTGGGAACGTGGGATAGCGTAGCTACAGTGGGAACAGTAGGGCAGTTCCTCAAAATACTAATCACAGAATAACTGTGTGATCTAGTAATTCCACTGTCAGGGCTACACCCCAAAGAACTGAAGGTGGAGTCTTGGAGAGCTGTTAATATCTGTACACCCCTGTTGATAGCAATACTATTCGCAATAACCAAGGGTGGAAGCAACTCAAGAGTTCATTGATGGGTGAGCAGATAAGCACGAAGTCACAGGGACAAAGCAGAGCAGTGGTTCGCAGAGGCAGAGGGGAGGGGACATGCAGAGGTTTGTTTTACAGGTGCAGGTTCCAGCTGTGGAGGATGAAGGGGTTCCAGAGGTGGATGGTGGTGACGGTCACATAGCAAAATGAATGTACTTAATACCACTCAGCTGTATACTTAAAAATGGTTAAAATGGCAAATTTTATATTATGCATATTTTACTACAATGAAAAAAACGTGGGTTTGTGTCTGTTCCTGGACGCACAGCCTCGCTGAGTCTGTGCCCCAGCAGCACCAGGCAATGCGATGCTCTTCCACACTGTCCCTGGGGGGAGCCCTCGGCCGCGCCTCCTTTGAGGGATGCGCAAAATTCCAAAGACAGAAGGCGCATCCGGGATTCGGTTACAAGGATGCACGCCGCCCCAGGACTGTCTGCGCGCCAGAGTGGAGCCTCCACACACCGTCATGGCAGAGAATTTCTAAGGGGAGAAATCCATTGAGGAAAAAATCGTCAGAATGATAGAAGTTTGGCACATCATCCACGGCCAGCAGTCAGCCACTTTTCACCTGTGCTGCTACCGTGGATCAGGTGAGTGGCAAGAAAGCAAGCGGGGGAGGAAGCACGAGTGTTTTGGAAGCCACGGAGCACTTTGGGTCCGGGAGCAGCAAGACGGGCAAGAAGGTCGTCATTGCAGAGCGGGGGCAAATGGGACGAACATTACATTAGTCAGCTCGGGTTCCCGTAACGAATACCACGGACTAGGGGGCTTACAGAACAGAGGTCTGTTTCCTCACAGTTCAGGAGGCTGCAAGTCCGAGATCGGAAGGCCATGTGGTCAGGGTCCGGAGAGGCCTCTCTCCCTGCACACGGCCACCTCCTTGCCGTGTCCTCACATGGGGGCAGAGAGAAAGCTCTGGTAGCTCTTCTCTTCTTACAAAGGCACTAATCCCATCGCAGGTTTTTGCCCTGGTGACTCCATCTAATCCTAGTTACCTCCCGAAGGTGTCATCTCTTGACACCACCACGTTGGGGGGCAGGGCTTCAACACAGGAATGGGGGGCACACACCTTCAGTCCATAGCAAACGTGACTTTTGTCTTTGCCCACCATTCCTCCTGCAGCTGGGGAGAGAACCCCACACCCGCTCCGCTCTGGGGCACGGTGGTCCGTCTGCTCTCACTCACGTAACTCTCGGGGTCGACGTCTCCCTCACGCCCCCCAAGTCCAGCTACACGGCAGAGACCAGTTTATTAGCAGGAAATTAAGAGTAACCTGCAAAATATGTGATTTTAAAAAAGATGCTTCCCTACAGGGGCCCTGTTGTCCACTAATTGCACCATATTTTGAAACAAAGTAAATATTTTTTGTTATTAAAAGAAATTTATTCTTGCATTTTCTTTCAATTATCATCACGTTAATGGAAGGGAAGTCAGGCAATCCGAAAACATTTGAGTGAGCGACTATACAAACAAACTTTCCCACTGTATTTCAGCACAGGAGGCTAAAGTTATTGAATATGCAAATTGCCTTATTAAAAGAAGAATGATGTCTTTTTCAGCAATCAGTTTAATTACAGTGGAACCCTTCAATAGAGAAATCAACTTGTTTTGCAGAGGAGAAATTCTTCAGAAAGGGAATTTAGGTATAACAGATCAAAATTAGAAAATTCATACTCGGTAGGAAGCGTGGTCTGGGAGCTCCGGGAGAGAAGGCAGCGGGAAGGGGGTGCGCAGGTCGCTGGGCCTCGCCTGTGTCTGTCTGAGCCTCAGTCTACCCACCTGCCATGTTCCTGCTCTAGAGCTTGGAGACAGAAAAAGTGGAGCACCTGTGAAAGATGTGTATCCAGCTTGTGTGAGAAGACCAATGACTAAGGCCACACACTCCCTATGTGGCCGCAGTGGCAACTAAGGAAGGTCCCTGGGCCCCATTCTGGTCTGTCCCGGGGAGAGCAGGTCCTGAGGTGCACTGACCCAGATTTAGGGCGCTGGTTTGAAGTCAGGCCTTTGACTTGAGTCTCAGCCACACAGAACATCCACTTAGTGACCAGAAGTGAGTATCTTTAACCTTCAGCTTCCTCACCCATCCAATGAGGGAGATAACATTTGATCTTCATGGGATGGTTTTGAAATTCATAGAAAAAAAAAAAACAGCAACAATTTAGTATAATACTTGGCACGTAGCAAATCTCATTTAATATTAGTAGGTTGGTGCAAAAGTCATCGCAGTTTTGGACCCTGAATTTTACATCATTATGACTAGGCTCAGACACATCTTTATTAATCAAAATAGGAGCCATTACAATCAACACAGTTTTGCCAATGAGAAATAAGTTTGTTTATTCTTGTAGCGTCAAAGTCCGTGCTCCGGGATTCCACGAACTCTTGGAAAGCATTTTCTGCATCCTGCTGGCGGTGGAAGCGTTTTCCCTGCACAAAGTTGTCGAGATGCTGGAAGAAGTGGTGGTCGGTTGGCGAGAGGTCAGGTGAATATGGCGGATGAGGCAAAACCTCGCAGCCTAATTCGTTCAACTTTGGAAGCGTTGGTTGTGCGACGTGCGGTCGGGCGTTGTCGTGGAGAATCGGGCCCTTTCTGTTGACCAAGGCCGGCTGCAGGCGTTGCGGTTTTCTGTGCGTCTCGTGGATTTGCTGAGCAGACTTCTCAGATGTGATGGTTTCGCCAGGACAAAGGGGCCGGGCCATGGCCAAGGTCGTCACCACCCCAGACCCAGACAGACACAAGGTCAGCTTCCTGCACAGACAGGCAACTCCTGGCCCCGAATCTTTGCATCAGACTCTCCCATTGGCAAGGACGGTTTCATATTTTGTTGATCATTTTTAATTTTTTTTTTAAAAAGGAGAAGCTGTCTTCAAGTGTTAAATGTTATGTGCATAAATACTACCAAAACTGTGAAGCAAAATGCCCCTGCCTGTGACTTAAGCTAAAATCATCTCTCCCGAGTAGTCAGTTTTTGTTTGGTTGGTTTTTTTTTTTTTTTTAAACAAATTTTAGATAAAATGATTGGTTTGGGATGATCTTCCTCCGGGGACTCTCCGTGGAGAGGTTGTGGGGTCTGGGCTGTGGGGTCGGGGTTAGGCTGGAGTCTCAGAGACCGGCGCAAGGGCTGGCTTGAAGGGCCATGTTTCTCTGTGGTGGGGTCTTTGGAAAAGGGGGCGCAGCCCGAGGAGGAGCAGGAGGCTCTGCCGCGGGTCCCGGGTGTGCAGGGAGGGACAGGAGTGCCCCCCACACTGGGCCTTGGGTGGCAGGGCAGCCGTCTGCTCCTGCTCCTTCTGGGGGCAGTGGCCGGGAGGGCCCCAGCCAGGAGCAGGTGGGCAGAGGTGAGGGTCCTTCTTCCTGTCCCTGGGCTGCAGGCCGGGCATCCATCTTTCCTGGGCCTTGAGTCCATGCCCAGACCTCGGGGAGCCTCTGGTCTGGGAAGGAGGAAGAGGGAGACACAGTCCTGCTCCCAGGAGCCCACGATCGTCCCTCCTCTACAAGGTGAGAGCAGACCCGCCCCGGAACGAGGAAGGAGAACACCATGGGGGCCGTGACTTGGGTCTGCGGGGAGAGTTCCTGCGTGGGCCGAGGGAGAAGGAAGCTTCCGGGTCAGTTTGCGCAGGTGGTAGGAAGCGGAGCTCTCCAGTCAGGTGACAGATGGAGGGAAGGCCAGGAGGTGTGAGTAACCCAGCCCCGGGAACAGCGAGGGGAGAGGCCTGACCGGACCCCCCACCAGCAATGCTCTAGATCCCTCCAGAACTTAGGAGGTGTGGGGCGTGGCGGGGGAGGACGGGTGGAGCCATGTGTCAGAGCTGACGATCCAGTTTCTCACTTTAAAAGCTGATTCTGGAACAGAGAGTTGGAAAAGAAAGGAGAGGGTTCTCTAAAACCAATCACTTAATCAAAAATGTGTTTATTAAAAAAACAAGTGAACTCAGATAAGTCAACAAGAAACAACTCAAAGGAAAAATAGAAAAGGATGTAAAGAGACACTCTGCGGAAGTGGAGCTCACCGTTGGCTGTTGTGTGTGTTTTCTACGTTAGAACACAAGCTCGTCTTTCCTGTTCACAGCACAAACCGCGATGCCTCAGTCAAGACAGGTGCTAACTAACAGCGTGTTGAATGAATAAATAAATGAACACTTGGCAAGCGATGTGGCCCTGGGGCCCCCAGAGCAGGCAGGACCCTCCGCCCAGGGCCCGTGAGGACGGCCCCGAATAGCAGGGACATCACCGGGCTGGCAGGAGGGTGATCACCATCCCCACTTTCCAGACTGGGAAATGGAATTGGAGAGCGGAGAGGCCACGCCCACAGGTGAGGGTGACAGCCACATCCTAAACTCAAACTTGGCCCACACCCAGGCCCTGCTCCCAGCCACAGCCCCCCCCAGAGTTGCAAGCTCTTTGTCATCTGTCCCCTCCCACTTGCCACGAGGACACATTCGGAATATCCCATCACTGTGCTGACTTCGGGGCCCTCCTGGGTACGGCAGCATCGGAGCAAAACAAAGGAGCAGCCGGGGATGCCCCCCCGGGGAGGGCACAGCCCAGGTGTGTGCCAAGCCCCGCGGGGACCCCCCGGAGCCAGACTCCTTCCTCCTCCCGTGGTAGAGCCGTGCTGGCGGCTGCCACAGCCCACTGACCCCGGAGACTGGACTGTCCGTTTCATGAATGGAGGCAGCTCCCGAGGGCCCAGTCCAGCTTCAACCCGCCTTGGCAGCGCCTGGACATGCTGACCAGATCCGATGTGAAGTTTGCGAGCCTGATGGGCAGCGGCTGACTCCATTACAGCAGCTGTTAGATCGGGACTTCCCAGCCTTCGATACGTGGAAGTTGAGACCACGTTGGGCCCTTCTTTGGGGACGTGGCCCTGCTGGCCAGGGTCCTGCACGTGATACGCCAGTGGCCCCTGGGTTGCTACCCAGCTGGACCTTTGGCTCCCCGAGGGCGAGGCCTGTGTCTCATTCTTTGTGTCTTTCCCGCCTGAGACGGGACTGGCCGAGCCTGAGCGAACCCCGGGGATACCCGGTGGGCCGTCACGTGAGTTTCCCGGGGCCGCCGTGACCAGTGATCACGGACGTGGCGACTTAGACAAGAGCCGTGTGCTCTCTCACAGTTCGGGAGGTCAGAAGTCTCCCTCTCACAGTGCGGGAACACCCAGCCCTCGCTGCCCCCGGCGCCCCTTGGCTTGTAGCCGCACCCCTGCAATCCCCGCGCTGCCTTCACGTGGCCTCCCCGTCTGCGTGTCTGGGGTCTACGCTCCTCTGCCTCCCTCCTGTCAGGACACATGCGGTTGCACTTAGGGCCCCCCTGGGTGCCCCAGGACCAGCTCCTCCTCCCAAGACCCCTAACTTAAATCACAGTTTTGACGAATTCAGGTAATGTTCACAGGTTCTGCGGATTAGGGAGCAAACACATCTTCTGGGGTGGACGCTTTCCACGCGTCTGCCAACCGCAGCTGTTACACAGTAACTGGGGGCCTCAGGCAGGAATTTTCACATTTGACACTCACAGAAACCCCAGGGTCAGAGGTTGTCGCCGCCCCCTGTGACAGCACCCAGCGGGAAGGCAGGGGACAGAGCGGGATACGCACCTGCTGTTCCCAGGGACAATGAGACAGAGGTTTAGAGCCTCCAGTGGTCCACCTTCTGGCTTCCCCTCACCCACTTGTGTATTCCAGCCGTGTGGCCTGAGCTCCGGTGGAAGTGGACACACCGGGAATAGCAGGCCTGGACCCACGGCCGGCCTCCGCCTCCGTTTCCCCACAATGCCAGCCTCCCGGCAGGGACGTCCTGGGTGTTACAGGCACAACATGTGAAGACACTTAGCTCGGAGCTTAGGAAATAGTAAGTGCCCCATCGATGACAGGTATGATGGGTCTTTTTGTTTAACTGGACAAACGTTTCTCAATCCGTCCTGTGTGCTAAGCACCGGCGGCAGCAGCAGTTTGCAGAGAGAGCTGTTGGCCTCCCATCCCCCGGTTACTAGTACTAGCTGGAGTGACAGTAGTACTCGGGGAAAATGCCAGGTGTTCTTCTTCTGTCCCCTCCTGCTTGCCACAAGGACACACTGGGAATATTACATGTTAAACTCTGGGGCAAAGAAGATGCTACAGTCCCTGCCTTTCTCTGCAGGGTGTCACAGGGCCATGGGTGCAGAAGGAAACTGTGTCCCAGGGTGAGAAGGATCATTAAGAGGTGTCATCTAGACTTTGGAGGAAGGGGAAGTGAGTGATGTCCCCTGTAGGAGGTGATGTTTGAACTGAGTCCCAGGGGATGCAAATATCAGGCATGTGAGCTCTAGGTTCCAACAGATGATAGTTTGCTAAAGAAATGTGCACAGACACCTTGTGTCTCTGAGGAAGGTGCTGGCGGATATTAGGAAACACAGTGGCTGATGACACTGCAAGAGCCCTGCCTGGGGATGCGATGATGATGATGATGTCGATGATGATGATAATGATGCGCATGATGGCTGGGTGGTGGGGATCCCAACAGAAAATGCAGCACATAGCATAGGGTGACAGGAGAGCTTAATGATGGGGCAACTCACAACAGTGTCAACAGTGATCAGGAGAAAACAGAAAGGGATAATGAAGCACCCAGGGCTAGCAGCTGTGGGAAGCCACTGCCACATCATGGCCTGAAGGCCACAGGAGGAGCAAGGACTAGAACCTAGAGAGAGCTGCCACAAGCGGACAGGTCCTCTGATGAGAGCTTGTTGCCTTTGGCAGAGGATTACAGCCACTGTTAACCGGTGGCACGAAAGGGAGAAAGCTAGGAGAATAAATCCTCTGACTGCCTGCTTACCTCCTTCTCTTGTGGGGCCACCCATTGGCCACTCCCAATTAGAAGTCAGAAAGCAAGGGTGTCCGTGGATGAAGTCCACACATGTCAGCATCCTGGGGTACAGGGCAGGGTAGAGAAGGATGGAGAGTAGATCTGGAGCGGCAGAGAATCCAGCCTGGTGAAGACCATCATGATGGTGGTGGTGGCGATGGTGGTGGTGGTAGTGATGACAGTGGTGGCGGTGATTATGGTGATGATAATTGTGGTGTTGGTGATGGTGGTGGTGGTGGTGATGGTGGTGGTGATGGTGGTGGTGGTGGTGATGGTGATGGTGTTGATGATGGTAGTGGCAATGATGGTGGTGTTGGTGGTGGTGATGGTGATGGTGGTGGTAGTGATGATGGTGGTGTTGATGGTGATGGTGGTGGTGATGATGGTGACGATGATGATGGTGGTGGTGGTGAAGGTAATGGTGGTGGTGATGATGGTGGTGGTGATGGTGATGGTGGTGGTGATGATGATTGTGGTGGTGATGATGGTGGTGCTGATGATTGTGGTGGTGATGGTGGTGGTGCTGATGATTGTGGTGGTGATGGTGGTGGTGCTGATGATTGTGGTGGTGATGGTGGTGGTGATGGTGGTGGTGATGGTGGTGGTGGTGGTGATGGTGATGGTGTTGATGATGGTAGTGGCAATGATGGTGGTGTTGGTGGTGGTGATGGTGATGGTGGTGGTGGTGGTGGTGGTGATGGTGGTGGTGATGGTGGTGGTGATGGTGGTGGTGATGGTGGTGGTGATGGTGATGGTGGTGGTGGTGGTGATGGTGGTGGTGATGGTGGTGGTGATGGTGGTGGTGATGGTGGTGGTGGTGGTGATGGTGATGGTGTTGATGATGGTAGTGGCAATGATGGTGGTGTTGGTGGTGGTGATGGTGATGGTGGTGGTAGTGATGATGGTGGTGTTGATGGTGATGGTGGTGGTGATGATGGTGACGATGATGATGGTGGTGGTGGTGAAGGTAATGGTGGTGGTGATGATGGTGGTGGTGATGGTGATGGTGGTGGTGATGATGATTGTGGTGGTGATGATGGTGGTGCTGATGATTGTGGTGGTGATGATGGTGGTGGTGATGACTGTGGTGGTGGTGTTGATAGTGGTAAAGGTGATGGCAAGGACAGCTACCATTTATTGAGCTCTTACATGGCCATAACTGTTCTAAGGGCTTTCAATCTTCACACCAGCCCAGTGAGAGAGGGAGGTAGAGATTCTCAGAAATCTGGAAGATCTGCACATGGATAAACTGCCAGAACTGGGCTGTGCTCCCTTGGACCTCCCCCGAAACACTGAGTTTGGCAAAGCACCTGGTCCTAGTGATTTGTTTTATAATTATGGGTGCGTTTGTTTGTCTCCCCCACTCTGTGAGCTCTAGGTAAGTCTGACATCTAATTATTGCTGTAACCCCGAGCTTGGCAGTGTCTAGCAGAGGACCTGCCACTAAGGAATCGCTAAGCCGGTGATGATGAGTGAATGAGCGAATGAATGAAGAGAGACTCTGTGACTTCTGGTCTTAGACGGCATCCAGGTCCCACACCTGTTCCCTGTGGATCCCGGCACGTCACAGGCATGTAGCAAATACTGGAGAAGAGCCAGCACAGTGGCGCCATGACATTTCTGTTTTCTCTGGTGCACATTTCCTCACATCTAAACAGGGACTGAAAAACATCCAAGCTTTTCGATGCTATTTGGTTTCCTGCAATTCCCCCACGCCCGAACTCTGAGCTAGAAGCGAGGGTGTTTGCGCTGTGTCTCATGCCGCACGAGGAAACTCGCAGCCCAGCATAGCTCAGAATCGCTAATCACCTTGGGATTGTTGTATGAATAAGTGAAAATACAGAGAAACACAAACCTGTCTTCCTGTTAATGTTAATTTCGGTCCCAAAAATGGTTGCTAAAACATATTGCCGGGCACGCCACAGATGTTCCTTCTCCCATACGTGCGAGATGTTGGAAGTGAGAGCTGGACGCCTTGACGGGATTCCTGTCGCCTTATGATAACCGTGGTCAGGCCGTTTTCCTACCGCTTGGGCCCGTGCCCTTATCTGGCCAGTCCCCCCGTGCGGAGGCTCACACTGCAGCCGGCGTGTCGTTCTGTATATACCACCACGACCTGCCCAACGGGCTCACAAAGGTAAGCAATTTGAAAAATACGTTGAGCTCCGTCACCTTCTTGTCAACTCACCCACCACCTCCAGGACACGCGGACTGTCTCTAACGACCTGCTGGGTGGAGTACTAAGTAGAATTTCAGGCCGTTCGCTCCCAGAGCTCATTAGGGTGAGAGATGACATGGCAAGACGTGCGGCTCTCCGGTTTGATCCTGAGGTTCTAACTAACCCGGACAGGAGAGATTTAGAGCCACTTATCAGTTTTTAAAGAAGCAGGCAGAACAGCGCTGCACTCCCTCAGCTCGTGCCGGTTTATCTTCCACGCGCAGTGGCCGTGTGTAGGAATAAGGAGCTGTCATGAGAGAGTGATTGCAAACGGGGAGACCCACCCTGCGTTTTGTGGCTTCGGGGCCTCTTCCTTACCACAGCAGAGTGGCATCGACCTTAGCGAAGGCGGCAGGGCGGATTCTGCTTCAGGCCCAGTCATGGTACTGGGGTGATGTTATTTGTGCTGGGAAGCTGCCCGCTCTGGGCGGGGAGGGGCATTTTCTCTCTGTCTGAGAGTTTTCCTCTAGAACCCCCCTCTGCAGTGGCTGGCACCACTGGCCGGGTTAGAGGAGAGAGAAAGCCCGTGAAGTGCCTTGGGGAGAGAGGAGAGGGAGCCACTGGGCACTAAGGCGCTGGCCCAGCACCCGCCACCAGGAAGACACACTGCGCCCAGCAGAAAGCGTGGGCGTGACCACCTAGACCTGAGCCAGCAGAGCCTGCGTTCTCCCGCTGCACCCACAGACTGGCAGGAGAAACGCAAGGAGGGAGAGGATATGGGCAAGTGGAAAGTGGAGATACAGCCCCCAGCCAGGGAAACCTGAAAGTGGTCTTGTCCATTTTCTTTTCTTTTCTTTTGATCCACATCTTCAGCCAATTTCATCGCGTGAAAAATGGCCACCTCGGTGTGGATGCTGTATTCCGGCCAATTAGCACTGATGTAGAATCTTCTGTCCTGTGCCAGGCCAGAGGGCAGCGATGTGCAGGACTCCAAGAAGGAGCCAGAGGAGCTGGAGACCCGGCCAGAGCCACCGAGCCCCGGCCCCTGCTGGCAGCACCCCCTGCAGTGTCTGCTGTCACTGCCCCAGACCGGATTGCTGCTACCGTGTGGATTAGAGTGGTCCAGAGAGTGGCGTGCTCTCCATAGCGATGAAGTGACTTTTCTTATGCATCAAGTGCAGGATTGGCACTTGACATGTGAGCCCAGAGTCAGAGCAAGAACCTCAGGTGGAACCACACTTCTCAGGGGTGTTGTGAGCAGGCAGGGGTTCAAGGTGGGTAAACCCCTTCCCAGATAACCACACCTGCACCGGCCCTGTGTGTCCAGCCAAAGTGGAGAGTGCACGGGGTTGTCGTCCGGCTTCAAAGCCAGGGAGCTCCCATTCCAGGAAGAACTGAATCATCTGGACAATAATCTTCAAGCTCGTGCTGGCTGAGCCCAGCTGCAGCCTCCCTGGGGCCGGTGGAAGGCACCCCTCCTCTCCTTCTGTTTGTTAAGTGTGCATGCAACACTCCGAATTGTAGGCCACACAAGGACGCACGGTCCATGTAGGAAGAGTCTGAGAACTGACTCTGAACCCCCACCCCAACCCAAGCACCTCCTTCCTGGTGTTTAAGGAAAGCAGAGAGTTGAGCTGAGGTCTGCAGCAGGAAAGGAGAAGCTGACTTCGCTTGTGCTACCGGACACTCCTCAGTGGTCCCTGGAGAATGGCCTTCCTTTGCAGGTGGACGTTTCTTCATCATTGTAACCCAAACTGTATCAGAGCCACCATGTGTCAGATGTGATAAAGAAGGATCGGGTTCTTTCTTAGACACATAACGCACGTGTAAGTGTCCAATCCGCGGAGGACGGTTGGGGCAGAACTTGTGGAATCCAAAATAGGCAACACGATGGTTGATTTTCTGTGTTAACGTGACTAGGTCACGGTACCCAGGAATCTGGTTAAACACATCTGGATGTTGCTGAGAAGGTATTTTTTTTTTTTAAATGAGTTTAACATTTCAATCAGCAGATGTTGAGTCAAACAGGTAACCTTCCATAGTGTGGGTGGGCCTCATCCAATCAGTTGAGGGCCTTACGATAAAGACAGCTCTCTCCCAAGAAACAGGGAATCCTGCCTGTAGACTGCCTTTGGACCTGAACCACAAAGTCCACCCTTCCCTGAGTCTCCAGCGTGCCAGGCTGGCGTGAAGGTTCTGCCGGCCTCTGTACTCAGGGGAACCAGTTCCCTGAGATCTGTCTAGTCCTGTTGGTTCTGTTTCTCTGACGAAGCCTGATGGATCAGGCAGGAACTGGGAAGGACGTGCCGTCTGCAGGGGCCAGTGGAAGACAAAGAATTTTCGCTCCCACCGGTGTAGGTATCGTCATAATGACAACTATTTAACACGTGCCTTCTCCTTGCCCGGCCTGAAGACGGGGTGCCAGGCCGTGCGGCCCAGGCCTGCTCATCCCCCTCGAGAAAAACACGCTGCATCAGAAACGGCGTCCGTGGCTCGTCCCGCGCTGAGCAGAGACCGCCCTGAGAATGGGAAAATGAAGCACTAGCCAGGCTCGGCAAGGGAAGCTCATTGCTGGGGTTGCCACCGAGACCTGCCGTCCCTACACCTGCCCGGCTCTGGGACTGGAAGACCACAGAAAAATAGCAGGCTGGGAATCAGATGTGCCTGGGGGGGTTCCTCCCTGGATTATTGGGAAACAGCAGAATCAGGCAGTCCCTGGCTTCCAGAGAGCTGAGTGAGGGTCGGCGAAAAGTCGCATCCCATAGTGTTAAAGGCAGGCTGTTCCGTGGTGTGCAGTCCGGCTCGGCCTTTGAGCGGAGGGGGCAGCCGCCCTCCGCTGCAGGGGGCTGAGTTTCCGCAGCTCACGTTTCGATGAGCAAGACATTCGGCTTCCGCGTCCCCTGCAAGGAAGAGGTGGCCGGCGTGGCGTGTTTTGACTGAAGCGTCTTGGTGTTCCCTTTCTAATAAAGGGCCATATATTAGTGCAGAACAGTCATCTTTCTTTCTTTTTTTTTTTTTTTTTTTGAGCACTAAAGTAATACCGGTACTTTCATTGCTCAGGAAACTGCTGAGCAAAACCTTCCCACAATGTGTCTCGCCGGCATTGCTTAACCCTATTGATAATGATAAAGTCTCATAAATCTGGGTAAATCTTTAATTACGCCTTCGGAACGTGACGATATTATGACTGTGATATGGCCATAAAGGGCAGGTTCAAAATTAGCTCCGTATACATTTTATGAATATGTAAAAGGGTAAGAGGCGGCTCAGGTGAAAAGGAAAGACCAAAAAAATAAAAAATTGTATTTTTTCTTCTTTGTGGCAATCACCTTTTAAGACGGGATTTTATTTCCTTTTTAAAGATACTTATTGGGGAAAGCTCTATTTCTCGACTTCCACAATTTTTATGACAATCCACAGCATGCGTTTTGCTGAGAGCCTTATTGCACGTCACAAAAACTACACGACGAAATAGAGGGAGTGTTTTTCCTTCTGTGCTAAAACACCTTTTGGCCTAAAAATTACCCTTATGTTAGGGTTGTGTGAAACGTTTATGGAGAGAGGGGCTTCTCTGCTCTGTTTGCGAGAGGCCCTAACAAAGCCCAGAGTGTGCTTCATTCCCTACAGCCAGGGCGACTGCGGCCTCATCCTTCTCCCACTGCTGTTTGGTTAGGGACCCTATGCAATTTATTTTTATCTTCAGCCAATGCGTGTATTTTTACTTGTGTGAATAATACGGAGCAAGATTAAGCTCTTTTATTTTGCTAATTAAACTGCGTTTTTTCAAAATCCGGGGAGGTAGTCAGCGACAGGATTAACAAGGGCACTCCGCAGAGTTTTGCTGTTCCCCTGATTAGATTAGAGGTGTTTGATACCGAAGCAGGAGCTGATGAAGTGGTCTCCACCATGTGAATGAGCCCCCCGGTTTATCACCGCGGCTTCATAAAGAAGTCTTCCCGACTGTCGAGAGAGCCCAACCAAGAGTGAAAATGACATTAGCAAAAAGCTAAGCGAAAGGTCAGCAAAGCAGAATGAGAAGGGGAAGTAGGAAAAAAAAAAAAAAAAAAAGCATTGCTTTGACTCCCCCCCGTCAGCCCCGCGCAGAGCAGAGCTAGCTGAGCCTCTGAACTGTGCTCTCCTGAGACAGGGACCCCTTTCTCAGCCTCTGGAGTTTGAAGGTAAATATCTTACATTTAAAAAGGAAAGTCAGAGCCAGGGAAGTCCAACCCCTCCTCCTCCTCGCCCAACCCTACACCCCGCCCCGCACAGACCTATTTCCACAAGCATCTGCGGACCACTTTGGGGGGACCAGGCCCTCCTCTGTCATCTTCGGAGCAGCCAGGGGCCCGACCACGGAGCAGGAGGGCCACTCCTCCCCTTCCCCACACCTCCCCAAACCCCGGCCTGGCTTCCCAGCCCCTTAGGAGGGCAGTTAACGTAAAGGGACCGTGCCAAACGGTAGGATGAGAAAATCAGAGTGGAGCTGCGGTTTGCCAAACCCTCTGTGGCGGGCAGGCCGGAGGACTGGCCCTGCGGCAGCCACGAGGACAACACGAGAAGGGAGCCGGGCAGGGGCCGGGCCATGTCGGGTCTGGGCACCTTGTAACGGTCATCCCAGGCAAAGCCACTGTGTTTCGGTTTATTGTATGACGGTCACCCTCCTCCCCTAAACCCTCGTCTCATCTTCCCCACAGACACATATTATTCCCTTTTTAATCAAGGTATGATCTGCATACAGCAAAAGGCACGCCAGTGTGCAGAAGGCTGAGTTTGGGCACATCGTAGACACGTGTAATCCACACCCCTCCCGAGACACAGAACATCTTCACCACCCGGGAAAGGTCCTTCCTGCTCCATCCCAGTCAATGCCGCCGGCCCCCTGACCCACCCAATCAACCGCTGCTCTAATTTCTGTTACCTGTTCTAGAACTCCATAGAAATGGAATCCTACAGAACGTTCTCTTTGTGTTTGGTTTCCTTCACTCAGCGCAGTGTTTCTGTGGTTCCCTGTTTGCTGTGAACATCAACGGCCAGGAAAAGGTAAACCGCGGAGACAGTAACAGGATCAGTGGTTACAGGGGTTATCGGAGGGGGCGACAGACAGACCAAGGGGGTGTTCAGGGCGGTGAAACTGTTCTGTGAGACGACGCAAGGGTGGATACACCGTCACGTACCCGCCTGGACCCACGGAGGGCACAGCACCAAGAGTGGAGGCCTGGGGGTGGTGACCACGTGTTAATGCAGGTTCATCAAATGACAATGGGCCACTCAGTGGGGACTGCGGACAATAGGCGTTTATGCACGCGTGGAAAATCTCTGTGCCTCCTGCTCACTTTTCTGTGAACCTGAAGCTACTCTAAAGAATAAAACTTATTTTATTTCAAAAAAAGCATAGTGATAAAGTGGGCTTTCGAGTTCCACTTATTAAGTTGTGCATTAAAGCACATATAATTAAAACAGTGTGGTGTGAGGAAAAAAGGAAACAAATCAATTAAACAGAAGAAAATCCCACAAGGAACCTAACATGGTGGCAGGTCCTGACAGGTGCCTATTAAGTGTTTACTTAATAAATAAATACAGCTTAGCGTATTTAAAAATAGGCCAAAATTTTAGCATTAAAAATGTCATTTCAAGACAGTAGGTATTGGAAGAATTACTCCAAAGTTAGATCTGGGACAAATTTCAATTATTTAATTCTTTGCAACGGTTAAATTCCTTTCCAACCCTGTAACATCCGTGACCCCTCCTCCACGCACACACGTGTGCACACACACACACACACGCACACAGATGGATCAGAAAGTTATAAAATGACTTAAAAATATCAACTCCATGTGTGGATTAAATGTTAATGTTAAATCTAAAAAGGAAGGCAGACATCAGAAAGGGGACAGGCTCCAAAGACTCATCCACATAAAAATAAATACACAAATAATGAATATCAAATTGCTAAAAAAATCCCAACATGTTTGACAAATGGAATTTTCTTGATAAGTCATACAATTTAATAAGAAAGCATCAGTGTTTTAGGAAAAAAGTCAACCAAAGGAATGAATAAGCTACCGTCTACACAGCCAGGGCTTCCCGTCCTGTGGACACCTCACTGAGTCTGTGGACCCCGTGGTTAACCGAGCAGGGACGCATGTGGGCTTCATGTGGAGCTGGCCACCGCTACATCCAGTCACCTGCTAGGACAGGGCCCAAGCTCAGAGCACAGCCCACACCGTCCCCCAGGCCAGCCCCGACTTCCCGTGGACTCTCCCCTCTTCCTCCCCCAGAAGACCATGGACCATGACTATAAAAGTAAAATCTGGAAACTACTTCTTCAAATCAAATTATAGTACTAAATGTTAGAAAGCACTGAGATCCATTTTTAATGGAAAATAACATGTATTACCATTTTTTAAATATAAAAAGCAGTATACTAATGGGTGTGGCCCACACTGTCTGGGAGATGGGCATGCTTGTAGCCCGTAGCTCTAACTCAGCGGTGCAAAGCCCCCCGGATGTATGTAACTGAATATGTGTAACCAAAGCGTTTGCACCCCTGTAACATTGTAAAATTAAAAAGTAAAACAAAATTTAAATAAAAAACAATATAAAGCGATGACCTTTGAGAAAAATCATAATAGAAAAAAGATAAGCTGATGTAGAACAATTGCCAAAAAATTATGAAAAACTAACAATTTAGAAATTATTAATGACAACACCATAATATATAAAGTATAGTCTTCTAGGAAATACATAAACATAGATATATGTATTTGTGTGTTCACATAGATAATACATACATGTAGACATGTCTAGTGTGTATATATACATATATATACCTTTTTACAAGTGAACTCCTACTCTATTTACTGTTTAGTAACTTTTTTCAATTCATATATCACAAACTATTTTCCATTTTAAAAAATATTTTACTCCTCTGCCTTTTAAAAGCCAAATGGTATTCCATTGTTCATGCATACCATAATTTTTATTAACTCAGTCATCATTGAAGAGTTGGCTACATTCCAATATTTTATATTAGCTGCTACACTCGGATGCCTGTTGTGCTAAACATTTGCGAACATATATGACAATTTTCCTGGGATAAATGCTCAGGTGTGGAATTGCTGGATCAAACATTATTCGTTTTCGTAAGGCCTTTAATCTGTGTCACAGAATTATCTCTAGATCCATTCTGGGATAGAATCTCATCTTCAGAGGGAGGAACACTTGTAAAGTCAGCGCATATGATAACAAAACACCTGTTGTCAAAATCGCCCTAGGGAATCTTCTAAGAAAACGTGACGTTGGAGATTGCCACCAGGAGTTCCTTTGCTCACGCAGGTGTTCGAACACTGTCGATGGCACACCTGCTCCACGCCAGGTCCAGTGCCGGGGACAGGGACGTGGTAGAGACGGAACTGGACCCAAATCCCCATTCGTTCCTAGAGAGCCATTCTAGTGGGGAGGTGCAATGAAAAATAAGCATAACAGTCACGAACATTCTCAATTCTTAGAAGATGCTCTAAGGGACCATGGGGAGTGGTGAGAGGGCAGCTGCCATTGGAGTCTGGACGTCAGAGGAAGCCCCGTGGAGAAGGCGGCCTGAAGGAGGTGAGGAGTGAGCCAGGCAGCTGGTGGAAGGGCATTCCAGAAGAGGGAACAGCCTGTACGAATGCCCTGAGGAGGAGGCACAATTGGCATGTTCAAGGAACAATAAGGAGGCCATTGTGGTCAAAGACGAGTGAGTGTTGGGGAGAATGAAGGTGGGGAGGAGACCAGAGAGGTGACAGGGCCAGGCCAGAACCTTCAGAGCCAGGCAGCTCACTGGGGGGGGGGGGGGGGGGTTGGCTTTCACCTGGAGAGAAATGGAAATCATGGAGAGTTCTTAGCAGAGGTGTGACGTGAGTGACCGGTTTGAAAGGATCCCTCTGGCTACTCTGGAAAACAGATCGGAGGTTGCGAGGTGGGAGTGGGTGGCAGGGACAGCCGTGTCCTCAGTGTGTTGTCCAGTGGCGGGCAGGCTACGGGGGCTGCCTTGTAGGAAAATGCGCCTTTAAAGGGAGACTGACGCTCAGCCCTTGAGAGCTCGCAGTGCACAGAGACGCAGACAGGACTCTCCCTCTCTGTGCTCACTCCGAGCACACTCACCGAGAGGACTGGGCTCTATCAAATCCTTCCTTCCTTCCTTTCTCCCTCCCTCCTTCTTTTTTCCCTTTTCTTGGGAATGGGGTGGGTTGGGGGGCAAATGCACAGTTAATATAGTGTAAACTGAATGATTCAAACACGTAACTCTGCTCTAGTAAACTCCGTTTCTGCTAGTATCTCTTACACCTGCCCCAACCGTCGTCATTGTTGCTTCAGTCTTTGGCAATTTGTAGATGAAATATTAACGTATTGACACCCCAGTGTGCACGGCTTTTCTTGCTCGTACAAGGAACACTTCTCCCAGCTTGTTGGCCGAACATGTCTCTGTCCTGATTTGTCTTTCCTGCACTTCCATACATTGCCTGGTGCCCCACTCAGGGCTGCAAAACGCAGTGTCTCCTGTCCCCAGCAAGTCACAACCCTTCCGCGGCCCCTCCCAGGACACCAGGAGCCGGACAGCCTCACCGGGGCTCTCGAGCACGGACCCCGCGCGGGAGGTACCCGGTGCTTCCGGAGAGCTAGCCGGCGTGGATTCTGTCATGATGCCGCAGCAAGGATGCTTTGCGGACAGAATCGGAATCCTCGAGTTCTCAGCAGGGCTGTGGTCCTCCCTGGGCTCAGCTGTGTCCTGCAGGCGTTTCAGAGGGACACCACGATCGTCATTCCTGGGAGGTTCCTGTTGGATGTCCCCGAGCACAGGTGCCCTTTCACAGCCACTACGCGTTGGGTGGCCGCTACCCACCAGGTTTTAGGCTAAGTGACTTACACTCGTTACTTGCTGTAATTCCCACAACAAGCCTGTGATATAGCAATTGTCATGATTCATCATTTACACGTGTGACAGCCGGGCTGAGCGTTTCAGGGACTCGCAGCCAGTAAGTGGAGGTTCCCTCTCCCCCCGTCTGCGCTCTGCTGTCAGAGCTCACTCTGGCTCTGCGGTCTCTCCAAGCCCCCGCTCCCTCCCACAATCCTCCCTTCATCTCCCTTCCCCTGAGGGTCACTGAAATGCCGGCCATTTATGTCCCCTGGAACTCGGGATGGGAGGACCCAGGGAGCCCTTCTCACCCAGGGTCCAGTCTCAGCAGCTTTTATTCCTTCGTGGCCCCAGCAGGCTCTGGCCCCGGCCTGCCTCACCAGGGCACAGCACGCAGCTACCACTGGTTCCCAGTCTGTCCCTGCCAACCCAGAGAGAGGAGCGACTGCCGGACCCTGCACTGGGGCAGCCCCACGCAGAGGGTCCTGGGCCCCTCAGCCCTCCCCCCAACCCCCAGCCTCTCCCCAGACCCCCAGCACTTTGAATCCAACTCCACCGTTTCCTGCTCAGCTGACAAAAACAAGTCTGCCTTTTCCAAAAATGTTTCTGGACAGCCAGACTGGCAAACTAGAAACTCTCCAGTTTGGAAATAGTGTTCAGATGGCTCTAGACACATCTAGGGCTGTGTTCTATTCCTATCTTGGAGCAATTCTAGAGAGATGCATGGGTGGTTGGGTGGTTGGGTGGATGGGTGGCGTTTCCTCACTGAGCAAGCACCAGCACGGGCAGAAGCAAGGCAGGAGGCACCGAAGGCAGGTCTTATCTGGGGAGAAAGAGGATTCTTGCAGGGCCAAAGCCAGGTCCCCACAATCCCTGGGGCTCCCCAGCACCATTGTGGGGCAGCAGCATGTCCTACAGTGAGGACATGTTCCCTTCTGTTCCCTTCCCAGCGAGAGGATGAGGACATGATATTTAAACCACATCAAGAAAATTTCAAGTTATCCTTCTAAAAACACCTTTCTGAGTCATTTGATAGTGGTAAACATCGACTCGGAAATAGGAAAAGATAACTCTTTGGCACTTAATGCATGCAAAATCTTCAATTTTCAATAAGCATTTATTCAATGCAGACAAAACAGCTACGGAGTGAGAGAATCCCATCGCTCTCTAGAGAAGATTTTTAAACAAAGAGTCACATTCATCCTTTTTGAATTTCAGGGGCCCGGAGGCAGGTGAGTTGTCTGGACCACCTCTGTGATCTCTTCCACCTTTCTGGTATTATAGAATCAATAGTCTCGGGAAAATGTCCTGGTTCCTTTATATATATTTTTTTAATCCTTGAAACATTATCCAACACTAATTTTCCCCCAAAATTACAGGAATTTTCCTTTAAGACTAGTAGGGAAGGGAAGGGGAAAAAAAAAAGTCAAATCTAAAAGCTCCAAACATAAACCGAGAGCAGGAAAGAGACCATTATTGCCGGTGTCTGTCGTCAGCCACGGAATCATTAACATGAAATACCTTTTGATGAATGCATTGAAAAAAGAGTGATTATATATTAAAGTATAAAAGTCTCTTCCTGCATCATTTAAATTCCTTTACAATGCTGATTAAAATAACAGAACATTATAGCTTGCTTAGCTAAACATTATATTTCCAAATCCATTTCCAATTGTTTCCCTTCAATTTGAACAATTTTTGAGCAATTTTATTGCTATTCATACCTGCTTGATTTTTTTATTAGAAATTAAAGTACACACGTTTTTATCAATGTTGCAAAGTTTAACTGTTTTTGTGCTGGTCGGAACCTTCAAAACACAGGGAGAAGCAGCTTTTTTCTCCCTTCTTCTCAGGGGCTTGAAGAAGATGTTTAGAAAATACCAAAACAGGAGAGGTTTAGGTATCACTTGAACGATTTCCAGATTTATCTAAGGGGAAACTGAGACTCGCCGAAGAGTTGTCTAATATCACAAGGGAATTTTGTGGTAAAACCACAGTTTAAGTCCAGCCTTCTGATTCACCATCAGGGCCTGTTTTAACCCTAAGGAACTACGTGTCACTAAGTCCCCAAGAAAGAATTGATCGGCACACTGGATAGAGAAATTTCTGAGAAAATTGTTCTTGCAGTTTCGAATACCCAGCATTTGTTCACGCTACCTACCGTTTGGTGCAGGGGTGGGAGGAAAGATCGGTTTGAATGATACCCGAGCAGCATGAGGACAAAGCACCCAGGCACGTTAAATATCGCAGAATAGGGGGCAAGCTGTCTTGATGCCAACCCAAGCCACGGAATAGTCCTGTGCCTGACCCACGACAAGTTCCTTGGTCTAAAAATTGAATCCCAGGTGTGACGAATGGCTACCTTAGCCGACTGCAGAAACCTTCTCTGCCCTTCTCAGAGCCCCGCCGTTAGCACCACGCGCAGAGCCTCACACGCAGAACGCACCGGGAGCTCTTCACCAGACCAGTGCATGGATGGATGGATGGAAACCCCCTCACTCACGGGGCTCTTGGATTCGAGCAACAGACACGGGCTCTGGTTAGCACGAGGAAGCTATGGACAGCTCGGAGAATCAAAGCAAAGGCTGCACAAGGGGACGGAGGGGCACTGGGCGGTTCCCGGGCTCTAGGCTCCCACCTCCTTCTGGGGTAAAACAGCTCTGGTCACTGTTGATCTGCCTCTTCCTCCTAACATTCAGACCTCCGGGAAGGAGAGTCCAGTTGGCCTGGATTGCAGCACGTTCTCGTCTCTCGGCAAGACAGGTCTGGGAGCACCGCGATGAAGACCACTGAGACTGCACGCACGGAAAGGGAAAATGAAGGTGCTGGCCCCAGAAGGAACAGAGGATTGCGGACAGACAAAACAACACGTGTCCACTGTGCGCTGGAATCTCCCCTTCTTCTGTAGGGTGGGGGCCACACTGTGTCACGTGCAGTGGTGGTTGGTGCGGGAACTGGAAGTAGGATGGGAAAAGTCATGGCCCTGAGCCTGGCACCCAGGGGGCAGCCCTCCCGTGGTGTCCAGCGTGGGGCAGTGAGGGCACAACCTGCCACAGTGGTGGCTTTCCCAGTGCTGAACCCTGACCTGTGGCCGCACAGTCCCTCCTGCAGGGGTGCCTGGCAACACGCACCTCCGCGTGCAGAGCTCACGTCCTGCTGTGACCCTCGTTAAGCCACGTCAGAGGACCAGCCATAAATTGAGTTGCTGAGGGCTCGAGACTTGCTGGGGCTTTTAAGATGGTTGGGGATTGGAATCAGGTGAAGCTGAGGCTGGGGAACCAAAAAGGGGACTGGGGCTGCACCTGAAGGTAGCCGGGCAGCGGGGACCCTGGTATCCCAAGAGCGTGATGAGCAGACGCAGGGACCGAGGACCTCAAAACAGTCCGATCTCCAGCTTGCCAGATGCCAGGTGCAAGGCCAGGGACAGATCCTGGCAGATTTCAGGTGGACTCAAGAGCCCAAAGGCAGAGGCCTCAGCACTCCACGTGCAAAGCCAGGTGTAGAAAACTAGATGAAAATCACCTGATGTTCTAAACTGAGCATTGAGTCAGGAGACCCAGATTGCAAAAGTACCAGGAACCAGGAAAAGATTATTCCTTGGGACTCAACGCAGTAACTGCTAATTGTTGGGCACGTGCTGTTCTCTGGGCGTCCTGCTGGGGAGGCAGGATAGAGCAGTGGTTAGGGGACTGACCCAGAAGTCGGATCATCTGGGTTTGAATTCTGTTTCTGCCGCTTAGTTGCCACGAGGCTGCGGACTGGTCTCATAACTGCCCTGCGTGGGGACATTGGTGTAGCTTGTGCATGTGGGAACATTAAATTAGATGATTAATGTGATGTGCTAAGGTCAGAGCCAGGCACTGCGGAGGCGCTCAGTAATTGCCAATTCTCCGATGGTGGGTGTGTGGGATACTGAGCCCTCCTTCGTGCCCTCTCTCGGTTCATCCTGGGGTCTGCGGCAGCCCAGGAAGGAGTCGCCTGAGACAGCAGGAGGGGAGCTGAGCCTTTGACATACGGCTAATTCCAGGCCGGGCGGAGGGAGCAGGGATGCTGTTTGTCAGCGGCTGGGATGGGCAGTGACGCCCCTTAGGGACAGTGCGGGTCATCCTGACTCTGTGAGTTTGGGTTTCTCAAGAGCAAGAGCCAACTGCCCCAGCCCCTTCCGCCCCGTGGCAGGATCTCAGCCGAAGTGTGTGGAGTGGCCAGGTGGGCAGCTCGTGTCGAGGAGCAGAGGGAGGGAAGGTCGGGCCAAGGGTGTGGGCTGCATGGAGGCAAACTCTGCCTGGCCCGGATAAAGGGGGCTTGATTCTGATGTAGGTGGCAGGACACAAACCCTGTGGGGGGGACACCTGATTCAAGACTCTGTGCTCAGTGGACGGGGAGGGCGGAGGAAAGAGACCAGCGTGGGAAACTGCTGGGCAGATGCACCTGCAGGGATGCTCTGACCCAGGGAAGTAATGCAGGGGACACTGAGGCAGGGCGGCTCTGAGGAACAAGGGCTGAGCCTGGCCTGCAGCAATGTAGCTCTGGGTTAGAAGGAACCTCAGGAAGGCGGGGATGGGAATTCCGACATGGAACGTTACCAATGACACATGCCCAGAAGGGCCTTTGCATGAGCTTTTTCTCCTTAAAATCAAGAAGTTCCCTGTCTTCACCTAGTGGACACCTGCTCATCCCTGGGAACTCGGCTCACATGCCTCAGGGAATCTCTCCCTGACACCAGAGATGGGCCCCTCTTCTCTGGACTAACTCAGCGGCTGCTTCGTCAGGGGGACAAGAAAGTCCCGAAGACCACAGGAGAATTGCTGGCCACGGGGGCCCCGGCTGGCGCTGTCCTGCCTCTGCAGCTGCCAGGGGTTGGGTCAGTCCGGTAGCCAGTGCCGGAGGCAGTTTGCGTGAGAGGTTGGGGCGCCTCTCCCCAAAACAGCAGGTCTTGGTGGAGAAATGAAATCTCTGGTCCTGCCCTTTCCTCTATGCCTCCGGCCCTAGGCTGTTCCATGAGTTCCGGAAAGACCTGGACGCATCCCATGAGCTTCCAGGGGTTAACTCTGCAAGAAGCGACGCGGGAGGCTTTGCTGGCGCACAGGACCGTGAGAATGGATCTGACCGAGGAGCGAGAGGCTTTGACCAAGAACCGGAAAACCTGCAGGCCTGTCCTCAACGCAGACACCCACACACGCAGCGCCTTTGGTGTAGGACAAACATCGACAAGTTACAGACACATGATTTGAAAGAAAACAACCTTAAGTAACGCTTTAGGCTATTCTGGTTAGGCCTAAATTCACATTTAAAAATATTATTCAACTAATTAAAATGGAATTAAATGAATACGATGTTAACTGTGTCTACTGTTTAGCATGAAAAGTTGTTAAATATATCATACTCTGTGTTCCGAACTGGCGGCAGATTTTAGCAATGTTTAATTGTAAGAAATAGCCATGTACCGCTTAATTGCATAACTAGGTGGAACATAAAAATCACAATTACATGAATTATATTAAGTAAAATATGTTAAAATAGTTTGTTTTTTCGATGGTGGAATTTTATGGACACTATAATGAAACTGAAGTACATTTTTAATTACCTAATTATTGCTATTTTCAAAGTCCATTTATACCATAATTGTTCCTGTTTTCATAGTCCAAGGAGCCCACGACAGGAAGATGCGGTGGGATGTGAAACAAGGGTTCATTCCTCAAACAGCTCCTGCTCCCGGTTCCGCCTGGCTTTGAACGTTGATCTCAGAAGCAGTGTTTTCAGCAGGTTAACGAGGCTATGGAATTTCCGGGGCGGATGAGGGGTGCAGAGGAGGGGCTGTACTTCCAGCCCTCAGGCAACTTACAGACCAGTGATGGGGGTAGGACCTCCGTAGCAGAAACGGAACAGAAGCATCGTCAGAATCAGACGGGCACACCGACCTCCCACCCAGAGCTCAGTGGCTGGACGGATGCGTGCTGTGGGCGGCAGGCCAGGGAGCAGGCAGGACCAGGCAGCGCTGGGCCAGGTGGCCAGGTGGCCAGGTGGCCAGGTGAGGAAGCGCATCCTGGGATCCCAGGACCAGAGGAAAGGGCAGCAGGCAGCGTGAGGGCTTAGGGGGCAGACAGCCCTGGGAAAGTGGGGAGGAGATTCCGGGACACAGCCCGGCCAGGGCCAGCAGGGCCCGGAGCAGCTCCGGAGGTGAGGAGGGGAGCGGGAGGCCCCCTCGGCACTGACGGCTCGGCACGAGCGGGACCCACAGGGCCCTGAGCACTTAGAAGACAACGTGGAAGCACTTGGACAGCAAAGAAACAGGAAGATCAAAGGAAAGACGGCTTCAGTGAAAAACAGTAAATGTCGCTGGGGATGGAAGAGTTGCGAGGTTATAGAAGGACATGCGTGGTGGTCGCTGGAGGTAAGTTTGCTCAGCAGTTTGAGCCTTTTAAACCTTTATTGATTTATTTATTTTTAATCTTGAGCGTGCTTTCAAGTTTTCTTTTCTATCTTTTTTGTTTGTTTGTTTTACAGGAGTTGGGGGAAGCGGCTACAGATACAGTAGGAATATTTGGGGATGAAATCACAAAATGTTAGGGCAGTTTTTTACCACATGCATGGACTTAGTGTGATTTCTTTTTTAAAAAAAGCAAGGAACTGTACCTTGTATGTCATAAGTGGAACGCCAATTAAAGCGACAGTTAGCTACCACCACACACCTGTTGGCACAGCCAACACAGAGCGCTGATGACTCCAAGTGCTTGCAAGGACGTGCGGGAACCGGACTCTCCTTCATTGCTGGTGGGAATGCAAAACGGTACAGCCGCTTTGCAAGACAGTTTGGTGGTTTATTACAAAACCAGACATACTCTCACCCACCGTGCCATCCTGTAGTCTCACTCCTTGGTATCTACCCAAAGGAGCTGAAAATTCACGTCCTCCGAAAAACCTGCACGTGGATGTTTATGGCAGCTTTGTTCATAATTGCCAAACTTGAAGGCAACCAAGACATTCCTCAGGGGTGAGTGGATAAACGGTGGTGCATCCAGACAATGGAATATATTATTCAGCTCTAAAAAGAAATGAGCTATCCAGCCATAAAAAGACATGAAGGAAACTTACATGCGTACCACTAAGAGGAAGATGCCCTTCCGGACAGGCTACATACTGTATAATTCCAACTATATGACGTTCTGGAAAAGGCAGAACTATGGAGATAGTATTGATAAAAAGATCAGTGATTGCCAGGAGTTCGGGGGAAGGTGGGGTGGAGCACAATGTCATTATGCACTTATCTGAACTCACAGAATGTCCAACACCAAGAGTGAACCCTACGGTACACTGTGGACACGGGGTGATTACAATGTATCCCTGTAGGTTCATCAGCTGTAGCAAACGCACCTCCCTGGCGGAGGACGCTGGCAGTGGGGAGATCTGCGCAAGCGTCGTGTTTGGGCAGCAAAGGCTCTATGGGAAATCTCTGTATCATCCGCTCAGTTTTGCTGTGAAAATAAAGTCTATTACGAAACAAAAGCAGTGGAGGAGGGAGCAAATGCAGGCACACAGCACACGTTGGGAGCAGAGTCCTACTGGGCTTTCTCTTTCCATGTCCCGCTGTCCCGGGGGTTTAGCCAAATACCTTCCTTTGGGTATTAGAGAAAAGTTTTTGAATTGCAGACACTTTCTTGGGGATTTTATTATTTTATTTTATTTTTATTTCTAGCACCTTCCTTTCCCCTCCTGCACTTGGAATCGTTGCCCTGTGTTCAGCGTTGTTGCCAGGTCATCGCTATGGAACCCCGGGTGAGAAATTCATGGCAATGGTGGGAGAGCACCCGTCCCGACCAGCCCTCTGCACGCTCAGACCACATGGGGTGGGACAAACCGGGGTAGGTTGTGGAGCTTCTGGTTGGTTGTTCTAAATCTTTTAAAGCCCCCCCGTCTGTGAGCTGTCCCTCACCCACACAATCATTTAACATCTGTCTTCCTGCTGGGGAAATGGGTCTCAGCCACAGCGTAACCAGAGACTCCATGAGTCACTGTGGTTGAGACAGATTATTGCACCCACAGCTGATGTGACTTCATGGCGGGAGGCCAGCGGGGTCTGAAGCAGCCTGGGGGAGCCGGCTTTGCTGGTGGCGTGGACGCAGAAAGTGCCTCTGCCCTGGACGTGGGTCCCTTCCCCAGGAAGTGAGCTGAGTCGAGGTGACAGAGCTGACAGAGAAAGCAGAATGTAGCATCACCTGAGCTGACCCATCATGATCATTCTCACATCGCGGGGATAAGCGTGTGAGTGCTGGAGATGCGTCTCTATTTTGTACTCAAGAGTCAGACGTTACACAGTCATCCGTAAACCATTTCTGCTTTGCCAGAGATTGAACAAAGTACAGGGGGATTAAAATTTTAAAGACACAGTTGGAAGATACCAAAGATTGGTACAGAGATTAGGCAATGCGGTCGGTTGGCCAGCCACCTCCAACAGCAGTCATCTGCAGGCCACCTTCCGAATTTCCGTTGCGTCTGTGTTATGCCAGCACCACCGTTTGCTGATATTTTTCTTTAAGGCAAGTCAGGTTTTGACTTAAGTAAATTTACTTAAAAAGGAAAATTGCTATCACTAACTGGAAAGTCAGAACCGTCTGCCACAAATTGTGAACCGTAAAAATGAATTTAATGAAAACATCGTTATTAAATTAGAAATCTCTGTCCACATAGCCCCTCGAATAATCTTCTACAGCATCAGTGGTTTAAGTGTATACAAGAAATAAAAGAATAAAAATGTGAGCGTTAAAAAAAAATTAAAACTCTGGAGATAACTGGTTATAGTTGTACTGTTTTAACCACAAAAGGAAAGGACTTTTTGTTATATGAGTAGAAATCGTTATGGGAAGAGGCTATAACATCTTTCTCTCCTTTACACATATATTCTGAAATAAAATATGCAGCTGTATGATATAAACCAACCCAGTGCAGGCAAAATATTCATGATGGGCTCAGGTCAATGGATAATGCTACAGGCAGCTTAGGCGCCAACGTGCATCACAGTTTATACATTTACCGTGGCCACGTCTGAGACAGTGGGGCCTGGGGTCATTGAAACTTCACTCGAATATCAGCCTGTGCAATTCTAGCATCACCCAAACATCCTTATTAGTGCAAACAATTCTGTAACTAGGTTGCATTAATATTTTTGTGCTGAAGTAATTAAACATATTAACATTTGAAGGGTGAAGCACCTAATGACACCCACAACAGCTAACCCCTATAGCTCAAGAGTCCACAAGTCAACAGCCTTAAGATTACGTTGTGGAAACTACTACATAGATGTACATATATATCCCTTCCCAAGAGACATCAAGCAATTATGAAATTTTTCTACTTATGGAATCTACAGTAAAGGTTGCTAATTTGCAAAAAAAAAAAAAAAAAAAAATCATTTCAGAGGAAAATCATGAAATTCTCAAAGGAAAGTCTTACAATGTATTTAATTAGAATTCACATTATATATGATCCTGTATGTCTGTCTGCTCATCAAAGCATTCTTAAAAATTTAAAAGTCATCTGCCGTGCCCAAACACTCAAGAAATTCATTTCATACGTTTTTGAGGGATTCTTGCTCCCACTGTGTCTTGAGCTGAGCACACAATTCCAGGCAAGGCTGTGGCCCCATGAAGACAGCATTGTCCTGCAAGAGGGGAGACAATGCCATGGGGCGACGTGACACCCAGGAGTGGAAGGGAGCCTGGGTGGTCAGAAGGGCTTTCGGAGGAGGCAGCGTGTGAGTGGGGACCTGCATGATTAGAAGCGCCCAGCACGTGAACATCCGTGTGTGTGCCTGGGGGTCGGGGACAGGGAGAGTCAGTTGCAGAGGTTTCTGGACACAGAAACAGCAAGAACAAAGGCCCAAGGTGAGAACTGCTGAGATACCTCAAAGGGGCAGAAAGAATTCCCGTGGGGCCAGAGCAGGGTGACCAGGTAAGTGGTGGCGGTGGGAGGGGGGGGATTGCTAAAATAAGAACAGAGGGACAGGCAGGGCGGGAGGAGGAAGGGTCTGGACACAGTTCTAAAGGACAAAAACTTATTTCAAGTACAGGGCAAATGTTGTCACAGGATTTTAAGAAGAGTGTCCTGATCGAATTTACCTTTTTTTAATTTTTATACATTAGACTTTACTTTTTTAAAGCAGCTTTAAGGTTCACAAAAAAAAAAAAAAAAAAATTAAAAAATTGAGCAGAAGGTGCAGCGTTCTCCTGTGCCTCCCTGCCCCATACATGCATGGTCCGTTTGGGTTGCCGATGAAGGAACCCTGAGGCTGGTGACTTATAAAGAAAAGAGGTTTACTTGGCTCACAGATGTCCGGCTGCACGGGAAGGGGAGCAGTACGTGAGGGTGACGGCTCCAAGTCAGCCCGGAAGCTGAGTTCTCCCACTGTTCCTTTGCCTCCCTATACATTTGTGGGTCCCATCCAATTTCAATTTCATATTTTCTTTTTATTTCCTTGGGTTGGGGAAGGGAAGGAATCATGAGTACATTGGACTGTGATATTTCTTTTCTCTCATTTTTATTTGGTTTTAACTAAGTTAAGTTTAAATAGCCACGTGTGATTATTAGTGGCTAGAGCCGTGGCATTTTCTCTATTCATAGCTGGCAGATGAGCAAAGGGAGAAGGATGACCAAGGGAGGTTTTAAATGGGCCAGTTGTGGAAGTGGTGTCACTTCCTCTTCCTTCCCATTGGCTAAAACCAAGTCACATGGTCACACCTAATTGCAAAGGAGGCTGGGAACTGTAGTCTAGCTCTGTGCCCAGAAAGATAAGGACATGGATTTTTGGGGGGATACAAAGCAGTTATCTATGATTCCAGGACTGAAAATCCAGTGAAGGCTGGAATGTGCACCTCTTTCCTTTGAGGCAACTACAGAAAACAACCGGAAGGGAAATCCACCAAAAAACTTTACATAACAACAGCATAGAAACTAAACCAGTTAGAATGCCTAATTGCAAATGTTTATTATTCTCGGCAGTGACAAGATTAACGAGAGAGATGTGTATATGTATCTCTCCATGAGCTCTCGTGATCTCTTGCCTTTAGCATTCCCTTGCTATGCAATCATAGCCTTTTTATTTAATCTATGTTAGAGAGGTGCTCAACTCGGTATTAGGTACTCTGCCAGGCACAGGGGATGCAAGCAGGGATAAGGCACCACTCATCGCAAAGAGTTTTAATTTAACATGGCAGGCGTAGTCTTACAGGTTAAGGACAAGGGTGCAATGAAAACTCAAGAAAAGGCGGCTGAATTCTTTTGGTGGTAGAGCTGTGATCCCCAACCCCTGGGCCACTTCCCGGTACTGGTCCATGGCCTGTTAGGAACCGGACCACACGTCACCACCCGAGCTCCATCTCCCCCCACCCCGGCCCTGGTCTGTGGAAAAATTGTCTTCCATAAAACTTAGGAACCCGGCTTCACAGCAGGAGGTGAGTGGCAGGTGAGTGAAAAGCTTCATCTGTATTTACAGCTGCTCCCCATTGCTCATGTCACCTCCTGAGCTCCATCCCCCACCCTTGGTCCATGGAAAAATTGTCTTCCATGAAACCGGTCCCTGCTGCTAAAAAGGTTGGGGAGCGCATGGCAGAGGGCCAATTCAGGCAAGGATCTCCAACAGAAATGTGTGTGTGTGTGAGAGAGAGTTACACACCTACCCTAAATAGCACTTTTTTGAGACAGAGGAGTGTCAAGGAATGGGTGGTCGAGTGTCTCCAAGCCAAGATCAACAAGGAACAGATGTCATTCCTCCAGCACGGATGTGGACTTCTCCTTACGTCAGACTGGTTGCTGACCTGAATCTCCTCGTGGTCCCAGCCATAGGTACGCATTCTCCGGGTGTTTTCTGCACTCTGTCTACAGCATCACTATGCTCCCATGCTGAGCTTAGCTGAGCACGCCGAGCAGAAACCAGAGTCCCTCTTCAGATCTCCCTTGGAGCTCCTTCTTCATCTCCCCTCTCTCCTGGTGCTTTCCCTGCTTCCCTGTTTTGCAGCGGGTTATTTACACGTCTACTCCCAACACTAAACTGTGGCCTAGCCTTGGCTTCGTGCCCATGACTCCATATCTTAGAATGAACATGGTGTGTGGCCCACTGACTCTGGTGGACTTCTTTGTGTCTCGGCCACCCAGAGTCCTTCCACCTTACCTTCAATAACGGCACCTTGATTTCTTCCAGAGGGGCTCCCTCTCCCTCTCTTGGGTCTTGCTAAGACTGTAATCCCCATAAGTCATGAATGGGGCCTTGATTCAAGCCAGAGACATCAGCCTCTCCCTCCCCCAGGACTTTGAATCTGGAGAACAGCGACACAAGGTCAGGGAGGGGTTGGAGCTCAGCTGCACAGAGTCGTGGAAGGTTGTGCTCCCCCGACGGTGCATGTGGTCAAGTTCGCCTGGACCCTGGATACAGCTTGGTTAGAGTCTATTTTGAGCCAGGAGTCTTCACCTTACCCTCAATTCTTGGAGCCCCAGAGAGATTTCCCACCAATTTTCTTCATCTATAGCTAGCCTGTAAGAATTCCAATTTATAGAACGTACATCTGTAAGTGCATATGGAACGTGTTACTAATGAACGTCACAGAAGACTAAATGCAAAATCCCTCTTTATGGACTAGTAGAATCTGTTTTACATAGAAGCAAAATGAAACACATCCAGAACGCACTGGAGTCCACAGTGGGAACGGGCTCAGGCAAACCCATATGGCCAGATGTTCTTTTCAACATGCTTGGAGATATTTTCAGTTGACGCTTGAGATGGAAACAGGCAAGTAGGACTGAGACCTGGTGCTCACCCCACATCCTTCCTAGATTTGGAAAGGCTTTCAAAGGCTCTAGAGTAAAGTCCACGTTCCCACCTTTCTGCTCCCTGTTGCCAATCACAGTCGACGCCTCCTTCCTTGTGGTCCTCTGGTCCTCTCATAGCTGCTTTGCCGCCAGGACACTTTTATTCCTAAGTGTCTTCCCCTCTGGACTGGAGCTTCAAGAGGGCAGGCTGATCCTTTTCCATACCTTCCACAGGGCTCAGCACAGGGGCTTCATTCATAGCTGGCACTCAGGAAATACTTGCTGAATTCAGTGGAGTTGATTTGAATTATCGAATCCAGGTAAGTGGCTCTGGTGAGTCCATTAGCTTTGCCCTGGGAATCTGGTCTCCTGTCCTTCTCCATTTCTAGTTGGCTCCATTAACATGACAGCGAGTGATTCGGGAGTCTTCCTTATTCACTTCGGAGGGTTGGAAATGAGATGTGAAGATGACAGCAAGGGGACATGTCAATAATACTTGTGCGAGGTCAGGGCGGGAGACGCCTGCTGCCTGCCCAGCCTTCACGGGAGGACAGCCGTCAAGGCCACTTGAGTGGGTCTCAGGCAAATCACTTGACTCAAGATGACCGTGCCGCTCTGGAGGCTGGCATCTGGGACTTCCGTGGAGAAGGCGTCAGAGAGTCAACGTCCCCGTCATGCTCCTGGAAGCCCTCTCCCCTTGGCCATCGGACTTGCAGGTTTCTGGAGCAGAATTTATTTCACGGAGCATAATTTATTTTGGTGTGTACTTAAAATACTCGGATCAGTTAACAAAACAATAAGCCTCAAAGGTTTGTCGACTAATAAAATATTAAGCTTTTAAGGTTTGTGTGACACTGTGGCACCCTCAGTATTTCTGGGGCCACATGTGCATGGCTTCTCCCAGGTAGGTCCCTGGGAGCGGATGCTTAATTTTCATTGTTATAAAGTATGCATGAGTATGTGTGTGTGTGCATGTGTGTTCACGTGTGTGTGAAAGAGAGAGACAAAGGGGGAGAGAGAGAGAGATAGAGAGAGAATTACATACATAATGTACATCTGAAAATCCACCCAAGACAAGGGGAAAAAAAAGTAGGTATATATTTAGCTGAGTGTTCTGTGGTTTTTTTTTTTTTTTTTTCCCCCTTTTTGAAAAACTCCAGCACAAGTGTTCAAGCCAAGTAGGAGCCTTTCACTCTGGTTATTTATTTATTTTGCTCTCTCCTTTGGAGAGTGATGCACATGTATTACGAAAAGCAAATATTATACTCTTTATTGTCAAACAAAGTTTCTAAGGTTCATGTGTCAATGATGCGGCCAAGGACCTCACACAGAAAGTTTCCTGTCCTGGAAGAATTTCTCATGAAATACAAAACATGGGAAGTGAGGGGGGATCGTCACTGCCAGAAAACAGAATCCGCCCACCCTAATGGCGCCCAGGGGGTCGGATGAGCTCAGGCTTGACCTCCTGGCCGGGGGCAGGGGGGCTTTTGCTACAGACGAGCATGCGGGATGCAGGGCGGGCAGGACCACGGTGGAAGTGGACGGGTGTTTACTCAGAGGAGGCTGCTCGAGTGCACCTCCACGCAGCTCTGACATCCAGATGCGTGGGGCACGCAGGCCTCGCGGACGCGGGAAGCGGAAGCAAGGTGATGACAAATGAAGGCATTCTCTGGCCTCCGAGCACGCAGGCCTGGGCTCTGCAGTTGCTATTTACAGGAAACTGGCACAGAGTTATAACTTTTCCTAGACAGGTTGGTGCCATTGTGTTCTGGCACCACGAGAAGCATTAAATAAGGCTTAGCATTTGTCTACACCACGCCGTATGCGCTATACTTTCTGATACGTATTGCTTTCTCCGCCTGGGAGTTCCACTGAAGTCCCTCCCTGGGGAGCAGAGAGCAGGAGTTATAGTCAACCGCGGTTAATTTGCGCTCTGTGCTTTGTTTATCCAAACCATATGTCTGGGTGGCTGTAACTCTGTGTCGTTGGCTGTGTGGTGCTCCCGGTGCCGGGAGATCTGTAAATAGCAACAGCCCGATGCAGAATCCCGGCCGTACTCGCAAGGGGGAAAGGGACGTTTCAAGTGACGTTTGCTGTGAGGGCAACACGCCAGTGATGTCTCCACCTCTGTCTCCAGCCCGCAATTCCTCATGCGTGAGTCAAGCAGGTCTCTGTGGACGGAGGGGACCCCACAGACGCCAGACATGGGGGGTCGAGGTACCTCCAGTTGTGATTCTCCAGCCTTCGGGCTGGAGACCACCCAGATATTAAATCGGATCATTGCCATTCAGCAGCTTCATCGAGTAGTTTGTGTACAGACGAGAAATCCTTTTACTTTGATGCTGGAAAGAATTAAAAACGTAAAACAAGGTGAATCCATGATTTCCTTATATAACATTTTCATCTGGAATTTCTCCTCAATTCATCAACCACCACTCAAGAAAAGACCTTGTGCTCAAGCCCTGGAGGTGACAGAGCCCAGCGTGAATGTCTTAAAGGGCAAACTAGCAGCTAGGAGGGAAACACAGGGGCTTCCGCTTCTCTGTGCAGGCCCAAAGCCCCGGGCCCTTCTCTCAGGGAGCGTCCAGGGGCGGCTTCTGACCACGGCAAGGTGCTGGTCGGGGCCTGCGGCCCAGGTGAGAACAGACGTGTGAGTTAGGGCAAATGCTACTGCACGCTGCCTTCTGCCACCTCCTGAAACTGGCAAAGGGGCTTTACCGATGTTTCTCCTTCGTGCAGATGCTGACGTTCGTTTAGAAGCGAGGCCACCTTGCTCCAGGTGCTCCCAGATTGCATGTAGGGAGTCTGGGCCCGGAGTCAGCCTCAGGCTGCGGAAGGGGAACTGTGCCCGCCTCTCTGGGGTCCCGGAGAGTGGTCTGCAACCAACTCTGCAGGGATGAGCTGAATGTAGTTCTTCTGGTTTTGCCAGAAGCGCTGCTGTTTCTTAGCCATCCACACCAGAAAATTCCAAAGACCACCGCCCCACGCCCCTCGTCTCAGCCCCACCCACTGTCCAACAGTCTTGGTACCTTTCTGTCTCTCCCCAAGCCTCTTTCCACAGCGACAATGTCAACCCCTCTTGTGGCCTCAAAGCCCAGTCTTAGCAAACGGCCTGGTCTTGTACTTCCTGGAGAACTGAGACACCATCGTGTAAAAGCCTCTCCTCCTCCCAACCCTGCGTGGATCCGCCCACCGGCACCTGCCCCGTCCTGCCCGATGTCCCGATACAAAGGCGAGCCGGCCCTTCTCCTTCCTGCGGACTCTCGACCCTCCTGCCTTCTCGGGTTCCTTCCACAGTTCCTGGTTCCCTCTCTGAGCATTCCCACTAGTCTCTCGTCCTTAGAATCAGTCCCCCTTGCTCTGCCCATTTTCCTCTTCCCACCCTTCCTAGTCCGGCTTGTGGGAGGGGGGTCCACATGCCCTGCCACCTCCTCACCTCCTTCCCACCTTCAGCTCCACGCCTGTCCTTACCATTCCGTCAGAACTGCTCCTGCCACCTGCTCTAAACCCCTCTCCCACCCGCCCCCTCATCCCCACACCAAGCCTTCGTCACCATCGTTGCTCGAGCACCCTGCAGGTGAGGTGACCACACGTCTCTGCCGCCCAGGGCATCTCTGTTTCCATTTGTTGTCCTGTGAGCCCTCACAACACCCCTCTCACACTCAAAAGCATCTTGGACCATAAATTTTACGGTCACCTATGTATTAGCAAACAGTAGGCATCTGTGATTCATCTGCCCAGTCTGTTTCTTCCTTTACTTTCATTATTTATTCATTTGTTTACTTTTGGAGAACCATCCTTTGCAGGTACATTTTCAATGTGGTTTAATCCTATGAAGGGTCTACAGAGAATCAGATTGATATAAGTCAAAAGCGGGTTAAGAAGGTTCATACCCAGTGATTTTGCTGATGCTATTTGAGAGGAGGGAAAAAAGCTATTTTCTCACTGGAATTGCTAAGCTGGTAGAATACAAGCCTGAAGTCGCTGCACTAACTTTGCCACCACACTTGGGGCAAGTTTGCCAGAGGATGACAGAAAAAGCACAGCCTGGAGGAAAGGACATGGAGAGTGGACCGAGGAAGGGAGGGAAGGAAAGAGAGATTCCCAAAGTCACGTTGAGCACCAGGGTCTGGAAGCCGGTGCCACCTCTGAACTTTCCACTGCATATGCCCAAACTCTTCTTCTTCACCCGGGAGAGCTGGAAGTGGGTTTCTGTCATTTGATGCCCAGAGAGCTCGGATCTACAGAGACACGTCTTCAACTCAACCCTGGGAAGTCCCCTCCTTGCCGGCTGTCCCCAGAGCTATTCCTACCCCAGCCTTTGAATCTCAGCGAGCATACAGTGTCTTTTGCCAGGAACCTGGGAACCAACCTGGGCATCTCCCTTTCTCTGATGCCGTCATCACCTCTCACTGATTTTATCACCAATATGGATCTAGACTCCGATACCTTCCCTCCATCCCCCAGTAAATCCATAAAACCATCATCTCTCACCTGGACAACTCAACAGCCCCCCAACTGGTCTCCCCATGACCACCCTCACTCCCGGCAACATTCTCCGTGGAACACCTAGAGTTACCTTCTTAAACTTCAAATCTTCTCATGGTGCACAAGACCATACTTCGCCGGGGAGTTAGAGGGAGAGCAGAGGGGCCCGGCAACGTTCAGTAAGTCAGCGGCGTCATTGGAGCACTCATAATTCCTGAATGCACCAACAAACCATGTTAGAGACAATGTCAGTGTGGTATCTCAGAACATGTATTTAATTTTTTTTAAGTGATGGAGGTCTCACTATGTTGCTCAGGCTAGACTTGAACTCCTGAGCTCAATTCCTTGCTCTACGTCAAACTTTCTTTCTTTAGTTGGGACAGTTAAACACTGAAGGTTACTGGCGGCTTCCCATGGGCAGATGGCGGAGAGCGGCGTTCAGATTTTACACCAGAATCTCTACAGATTCTGCTACGTTGCTAAGCACAGCCTGCACGGGAGTAACTGACATGAACCGGTGACTGCAGGGGAATTGGTAGACGTTGGTGTTTGAAGTTTCTCATAGAACAACCTCACTACTTTGCTGCTCTTATCTTAGATCCTAACCTTTCTTCATCTCTTCCTGCCTCAAAAAAGAACTTTAAATTTCAAATTTGATTAAAACTGAGTCAAACAACATGAGTCCTACCTGATTGGGAAGCTGCCTTGGCCCAGTGGTTTTGGAAGGGAGTGGAAAGAAAAGTTTTACTGAAGTAGATGCATGTTGCTGAAAGAGAAGGCTGGACACTGTAAGGGTATCTGTTCACCCCAATTGATGTGTAAGTCTATTGCAATTCCAATTCAAATGTTAATAACTTTTTTTTTTTGAAACGTGACAAAATGGTTCCAAATGTTGTCTGGAAGAATAAATGGATAAAATAACCAAGTGAAGTTTGACCAAACAGAAAGCTTAGAAATGTTTGCACAGACGGGCATTAGAATAGATTCTAAAACTATTGTAATTAAAACAGAGTGGCGCTGGGGTAGGGCCAGCAAGTGCAAGGAACACATGAGAATGTCTTTCTGTTAGGAGGGCTTCCTCGAATCTCCAGGGGAAATGAAGGACAACGGTGAAACATTAAAAATAAATGGACTCATCACTGCTTCATACGACCCAAAACAAATTTCAGGTGGACTATACGTTTAAAAATACATATTCAAATGAACTAGAAGGAAATACAGGTGCATGTTGACCTGATGTTATTATACTGGGAAAATCTTTTAAGTTGTATATTAGCACAGAGTAAAATATGGATACAATTGACCACATGTAAATCCAAATCTTCTGCCATAACAATATCTAAGGGCAAACAGGAAACAGGAAAAAAAATTGCAACGTATGTATCACAGGGTTTATATTCTTAAGTCTCTGAAACATCAATGTGGGCAAAAGACATGATTAGGAAATTCACAAAGAAGTACTAACGGGAAAATATGAAAAATGTTTAACTTTGCAAGCTGTCAAAAATGTGAAAACTGAAACAATAGGGAAATGCAATCTTTCAGCTATTGCATTGACATTTGTAAAAAAGAAAAAAGGTTGTGCAGAGCGTAGGCAAGTGGGCACCGCGGACTGCCGGCATGAACTTAAAGAGGTGGGGTAACCTGGCAAAATTCTCAAAAACGTGCGCAGCCCATTTACACAGCAATTCCTCTTCTAGGAATTTATCCTTAGAAAATAATCATAAATAACTGCAGAAATTTATTTAAGAGATGTTCCCTGGGAGGTTGTTTATAATAGCAAAAAATTAAAAACAAAATAAATGTCTAAAAATATGGAGCTGCTTAAATAAATTACGGTGCATTATAATCCACAGTCATAAAAACATCTTACTGAGAACTATTTAGTGACTTTGGAAAAGGTTCACAATGTATAGTTAAATGGGGGAAAAAAAAGTTGCAAAACAATCTGTACACTGTGGTCTCATTTTTTGCTTTCTAAAAATGTATGTATGTAAATATATGCATAGAAAAAGACTTAAGAGGATCACCAAAAAGTTATCAGTGATCATCTCTGGGTGGCAAGAGTATTGGTGGTTTTCATTATTTCTCAAATATTCTGCAATAAAAATGTATTACCTTTGTAACAAGCTTCTTAAAAACATTAACTTTTATTTAAATTCTGCATAGAAGCCAGGTATCAAAAATGATCTTCAGGAGGCTTTTGGGGGGAAATTCTTGCAGCCAGAAATTGAGAAATACCAGGGAAAATGGTCAAACCTACTCCAGCTGAGACAGGAGAGGATGGCCCAGCGTTCGGGATCCAGCCCAGGGGTCAACCCTCATCACTACCTCTTCTTTCCACGGCTGCCTCTTTTATGAGTCATGGGATAGGAAAGGGATGCAGGCTGAAAATAATAACGATGATGGGAATAATGAATTTGATAATGTATCAATAGATCACTAGCATTTATTAACCACTCGGTCTTTTCCAGACACTGAGCTAATTGCTATATAGATATTATCTCATTTAATCCTCACAGCAATCCTCTGACAAAGAGATTATTGTCTGCAATTTATAGAAGTGTAAACTGAGCCCAGATGGTGATGTCAGTCGCCCACAGTCTCAGCTCTCAGAGGGCCAAGGGGAATTACAAACCCACATGAGTCAGACGCCAGAGCCCCTCGCTGATCTGCATTTGGTGGGTGAATGCGAGAGCGTTTTCCCAAACCCGCACTCCAGATACAGACTTCACCACCCAGGCCTCAATTTCCTTTGTGATTCAACCTCGTATTATGTAGCCTGACTCCAGCGTGAAAGATTTGTGGCAATTGCATGATGTATGAGGTGCCATTTGTAAAAATATTATTTAGTGTAAAACATGATGTTTTTCCTCCTGATTTACAAGTTGGATTTATAAATCTGCACTTCTCACTATCTGAGTTATATATCTTGCCTCTGATTTATAAAACTTGCCTGTAAATCTTCCCTGCAAAGTTTTGATTCAGAAATCATTATTTTAAGAATTAGATTTAGTTAAAACATTCAACCGCTTTATAGGGGAGGCCATGGATTTACATAACTCCAATCCGAGCTCACAGATCCTATAGCGGCTTTACAAGTCGTGCCTGGGAATTCCTAAAGAAAATGTTTTGATTTAAGGGCATTCACTTCACACTTTAGCTACAACTGACTGATTTACACAGCCGAAGCCAGGCCATAATGATCCGTTTTATAAAATCCCACTTTTCTTTAATTCCAGACTCTGATTTATTTGCCCTGATTGGGTTTTCGGTAATACCCTCTCAGTCCCAGCCTCCTCCATCCCAGAGCCGGTCGTGGGGAAAGGACCCAAGAGTCAGGGTGGTCGGAATGAGGAGTGTCACCGCCTCCTTCCAGGGATGCAGAGGGCGTTGTCCCCTCCCCCTGAGCCAGAGGCCGCTAAGCAGGGGACAGGCTGCAAGGTGCCCTGGCCTTGCCCAGGCATGTTGTGGGCTCTCTCCATCCCTGCTGCTCCCGTGAAGAGGGGGTTGATCTCAGGTGGAAGAAATGGATGGTCCTGAGAATCGAGGACATATCTGATGAATAATTGCTGGCTGAAAAAAAATCGATAAATAAATGAACAATTTTTTAAAGAGCAGAAGCCAACAAGCAGTGATTTGACAGGTAAAATAAATGAATAAAGACGGAGGGTGAGCGGCGACCTGGAGAGACGCTTGTCCCATGGGAATAGGGCAGCCCCACCCAGCCACTGCCATGCGGGGTTGTCTGCCCAGGATGAGCATGTCTGGCTTTCCAGGACAATCCTGAATTCAGAGTTCTATGTTAAATGCCTTCATTTAACAATCAGTGTTGGCCGGGGGCGGTGGCTCACCCCTGTGATCCTAGCATTCTGGGGAGGATCCCTTGAGCTCAGGAGTTCCAGACCAGCCTGAGCAAGAGTGAGACCCCATTTCTACTAAAAATAGAAAAATTAGCCAGGCAGTGGTGCACACCTTAGTCCCAGCTACTTGGAAGGCTGAGGCAGGAGAATCGCTTAAGCCCAGGAGTCCGAGGTTGCTGTGAGCTAGGCTCATGTCACAGCACTCTAGCCCAGGTGACAGAGCAAGACTCCATCTCAAAAAAAATTAAAATTAAAATTGAAATTAAATAAAAAAGTAAAAATCAATGTTGCACAGATTTGATTTATAATAGCAAAATACACACATTTTAAATGTGCAGGTCAGTGACGTTTCACCAAAGTATACACCCATGCAGCCACATGCCAATCAAGATATAGAACATTTCCATCCCCCCAGAAAGTTCCTTCCTGCCTTCTGAAGTCAATCTCCTCCCTCCCACCCCCTGCACCAGTTCACCACTGGTCTCATTTGTATACCCATGGTTTTGCCCGTTTTAGAATTTAATATAAATGAAATCATACACAGTGCATTTTTTCTGTTCCATTTCTTTTGCTGGGCACGTCTGTGAGATTCAGCCATGTTATCAAGTGTGTCCTCAGTCTGGTCCTTTTGACGGCCGAGTAGTATTCCACGGTGTAAATATAAATATATCACATTGTTTGTTCATCCCGGTTGGTGGACATTCAAGCTCTTTCCAGATGTACATTATTATGCATAAAGCTGCTATGAATATGCCTGGACCGTCTCTTTATGGACATATGTTTTCATTTCTCTTGAGTAAAAACATGGGAATGGAATTGCTGAGTTATTTGTAAGTGGATGCTTAAATGTGTATAAAGCTGCCAGACAGTTTTCAAAGGTGAGTTCACCATTTTGCACTTCCTCTCTTCCCCAGGAACATACAAGGGTTCCAGTTGTGAGACATCCTTACCAACGCTTGGTACTTCCAGTTTGTTTAATTCAAGTCATTGAGCCACTTTGGTAATAACTTCGGTTGGTTAGATACAAAGTGGAATCTCATTTCAATTTGCTTTTTGTGTTCTTAGAAATATGCATCTACCCCTAAATTGCCATGTTTTTCTCCCATGCTATCTTCTAGAAGTTTTAAAGTTGTAGGCTTGATGCTCAAATCTATGACCCATTTCAAATTATTTCTTGAGAACAATGTGAGTGAAGGGTTGAAGCTCATTTTTGTTCCACACGGATACCTAGTTCTTGTAGCACCACAGAAATCAGGGAGCGTATCTTCCAACTTTGTTCTTTCAAAAAATCGTTTTAGCTCTTCTAAGGCTTTTGTATTTTCAGATCATTTTAGGATCATTTTGTTAATTCCTACAAAAAAAAAAGAAAAGCCTGCTGAGATTTGATTGGAACTTTGTTGAATCTATAGATCAATTTAGGAACAGTGAACACGTCTAACACTCTCTAGTTTTCCAATGCATTATCAGGATATATCTTTTAGTTGATTTTGATATTTAATTTCTTTAGTAATGTTTGATAGCTCTCTGTGTAGAAATAGCACACAGCTATCATTCAATTTACTTCTATTTTATTTGTAAATTTTAGTTTCTAAATATTTGTTGTTTATCTATAAATGCAATTAACTTTGTGTATCCATCTTATATTCTGTGACCTTGCTAAATTCATTTTTAGGTCTAGTAGCTTTTTATAAATTCCTTAGGATTTTCTATACAGACAATCATGCCATTTATTCACACGGTTTTATTTCTTCCTTTTCAATATTCAATGTTGTTTTATTTATTTATTTAGCCTGACTGCAAGGGCTAGGACATCAGTGCAGAGATGAAGAAGTGATGGGACTGGACGTCTTTGCCTTGTCCCAGGGGTGGGCAGAGAAGGAATTCAGTCGGCGCCCACTAACAGTGCCAGCTGCTGCGTGAGTCTCATATAGTCCCACGATCAGGTTGAGAAGTTTCCTTCTGATTGTAATTTGCTTTGAGATTTTTTCATCATGAATGAGTTTGGGATTTCATCAAATTCTTTTTCTGCATCTATCGAGATCATTATATGATTTTTATACTTTATTCCGTAATGTGTTAAATTACATTGATTAATTTTTCAGCATTGAAACGTATTTGGAATACCGGGATACACCTATTATACAGCACTCAGTTCAGTCTGCTAGGATTTTGTTGAGGATTTTGGTTTGTGTGTTCATAAGAGCTATTGGCCTATGATTTCCTTTCCTTCTAATGGTATCATCAGCTTTCGATACCAGGGTTGTGCTGACCTAACAAAGTGTGTTAGGGAGCAGTCCCTCCTCCTGTAGTTTTGTTAAAAAGTTTGTGTAATATTGTTGCTATTGCTTTTGTAAATGTTTGATAGAATTCATTCCTGAACTCATCTCAACATGGAATTTCTTTTGTGGGCATATTTTTAATAATTTTCCAGCTTTACTGAGGTATACTGGAATAAAGATTACACGTATTTAAGGCATAAAAGGTCAAGTTTTGATATACATATACACTATGATTAGCACAGTCAGGCTAATTAACATGTCCATCTCCTCATGTAATTATCATTTTTCTTTCTCCCTTTTTTTTTTTTTTTTGTGGTGAAAACACCTAAGATCAATTCTCCTAGAAAAATTCGAGATACCATATGGTTTTGTTAACCACAGTCACCACCCTGGACATTACATCTTCGGGACTTATTTACCCACATGGCTGAGCCTTTGTACCCTTCGGCATCACCACCCACTTCCTCTGCCTCCAGCCAGCCCCGGACAACCACCATTCTACTCTCCATTTCTGTGGTTTGGCTGTTTTAGATTTTGCATGTGAGTGAGATCATGCAGCGTCTGTCTGTCTGTGTCTGGACTATAGGACTTAACATCATGTCCTCCAGGTTTTATGATGTTGTCACAAAGGGCAGAATTCCCTCCTGCGTGTGTGTGCATGCACGTGTATGTGTGTGCATGAGCATGAGCGTGTGCATACATGTGTGTGCACAGGCATGAGTGTGTGTGCATGCATATGTGTGTATGTGTGTGTGCACACAGGCATGAGTGTGTGTGCATGCATGTGTGTGCATACATGTGTGTGCACAGGCGTGTGTGTGCGCGTGCATGTGTGTGCATACATGTGTGTGCACAGGCATGAGTGTGTGTGCGTGCATGTGTGTGCATGTGTGCATGTGCATGTGTGTGTAGGGTGGGGGTGCCACATTTTCTTCCTTCAGTCATCTTCAATCAGTCCACCCTTACGTTGTTTCCATGTCTTGGCTACTGTGAACAGTGCTGCAATGAAGATGGGGATGCAGACATCTCTTCGAAATACGGATTCCGTCTCCTTTGGATATATGCCCAGAAGTATGATTGCTGGATCTTGTGCAGATCTAGTTTTGATTTTTGAGGAAAGGCCCTACTGTTTTCCATAATGGCTGTACCATTTATATTCACACCATAGTGTACAAGGAAGGGGTCCTTCTCCTCCCCATCCTTACCAACATTTAACTTCTTTTGTCTTTTTGAAAACAGCCATGGTAACAAGTGTTAAGGTGACATCTCACTGTGATTTTAATTTGCATTTCCCTGATGATTAGGGATGTTGAGCACCATTTGTGTATCTTCTTTGAAGACATGTCCAGAACCCAGGAGGCCACTGGTGCAAGTCCCAGAGTCCAAAGGCCAGAGACCCTGGAGTCCTGCTGTCCAGAGGCAGGAGAAGAGAGTGTCCCAGCTCCAGAGGAGACAAAGCACAAACCTGCCTTTCCACTGCCCTTTTGTTCCATCTGGGCCCCCAGCAGATCAGATGGCCCCTGCCCCATTCAGGCTGATATTCCTTGTTCAGTCCCCTGACTCACATGCCAATCTCCTCGGGAAACACCCTCACAAGCACACCCAGAAGTGATGCTTTACCAGCTCTGTATCACTTAACCCAGTCAAGTTGACACCTACAATTAACCATCACAGATCTTCTAAACCAACCTCTCTGAAACCTTCAATAAAGGTAAGGGCGTCCATACATCCACAGATACAACTACCTACTGTGTATGTGAACTAAGAGAAGTATCGTACTTTATATCTGTCACTCATGAATTTTTCTCCACTACACTTAGAGGAACCGTAACCCCAGTTTGGTTAGTCTGACCTTAGCACAAGTCCATGCTTGGTACCTAGTAATTTCCAACCTGTGGTGGTAACTCAACCCGTGGTGATCCTGTTACCCACTTAGAGACATCACTTAAAACAAGTCCATGGGATTTTTGCCTTAGTCACTCCTATCATCTCACCACTCACCCCGTGCAGACGGGGCTCCGCTGCCTGCGGCAACCCAGGCATCAGATCCTATATCATGTAATGCCCTGAACGTCCCGGGTCAGAGGGAGGTGAGCAGCAGAGGCTGGTGTCACAGTGGTGACCGTCCTGCTGCCTGCATACGGGATGAGTCATCTCAAATAGCAGAAGCAGAGGTGGTGGGGGCAGGAGCATGTCCCGCCGACACAGGACACCATGCTCAGGGGCTCTGTGCCTCCCTTGTCAAGGTCAGGCTTGTTCAGATGATATGGGGGGCGCCCTGGCGTGGTGTCCTTCGAGCAATGGGAATGGGAGCTGGATCCCCTCTCTGTGACCTCAAGAAGCTTATTTAACCTTGGTGACTCTGTTTTCCTTATCTGCGTTTGGAAACTTGATGTATCTGTATCAAATCCTGATTTCTCACGTGTAAGGCATGGGGAGGGTGGCAGTGCGCACGGCTGGTGGCCCTACCCTGGGGTTGTCGTGTCCTTGGCAAGGCCCCTTTGGAGTAGACTTGAGCTTTGGGTGTTAAGAGCCTAAAACACATGTGTAGCTTTGGGTCCATGATTTCTTTCCATTTTTAGGTCCATATTCCAAAGGAATAATCAGAGATATCACTAAATATTTGCATTCAGGGTTATTATTTGAAATGTTATAAATAACAATGGCAATATATAATTAGCCTAAATCCAACTATGGGGAATTACCAAAATTATGTTTTATCCACAAGATGCGACATTACATATTTAAAATCTTATAAAGAAAATTTAATACCATTGGAAAATTCTTATAAAGCACCCAAATAAATGCTCTATATGATTTTGTTATATGTCTATAAAGTACACAAGAATATATTCATGGTGGTTACCTCCGGATGACAGTGTTGATTATGGATGATTTAAAATTTTTTCTTCATCCTAATGTTCTATATTTTTCAATTGTTACAAGTTAATATACAAGAATAAAAATCTTACTTAAAAAACTCTGGAATTAGAGTCTGGAGGTCTGGGTTTGAGTCCAGGTCCCAACACTGGCTGTGGGACCTGCAGTAAGAGACATATGGAAAGTGCGGAAACCTTGCTCACCTTTTTCACTGGATGGGTGAGAAGCTAAAATAAGACAATGTGCATAGAAGAGCCATTTGGGAGAAAAATGGCAAAAAGCTAGAGGGGCCATTGCTCATCTCGATTGGACTAGGAAGCAAGAAGCTACTCTTGTAAAGAATGTTGATGCTATGACAGGGTTTCAGGTCACCCCTATCGCCTCCAACCCATCTTCAAAATATATGAAATTAAAAAGAAAAAAAGCCAACTCATGCAGAAGGTTCTTCTGCCTGTTAACAGAGCGCCTCTGGGTAGTTAAAACATAAGCTGCAGCTGGTAACGGTGCTATCGGATGGGAGCGCTGGACAAGCGACAGTCATTACTCCTGTACTGTAAGACCTGAAAGAGCCCCCTGGGCAGCTACCTGTCCTACAGAGGGTTAGATGGGGTCTTCGCCCAAAGCCTGATGCTTCAAGACATCTGCTGCCTCCGGAGTATGTTTCCTGCCTTTGACAGAGTGGCAGGAGCTGCCCCCGCCCGTTCTGGGGTGTGCACGCAGACACTCAGCTATCACTGCAGGTGGTGCGACGTCCAGTGTAGACACTTGGAATGCATTATTTGCAATCTTTAATTAACTGCAAAACGTGAATTCCTAAGGCCCAGCATCCTACTTCTCTACAGCGAATCCTATGCACATGTGCGTGAGACGGCTCTGCATTCTTTCCAATGCTGTGTGTCTCCCATGGACTGGGCGTGCTAAAGTAATGCGCAGACACCAGCCACTCTCCTTACAGTTCAGCGTCTCAAGCTGAGCTGCAACGAAGTGAATCAATATGCATCAACATGGAAATTCTCCAAGAGTTTTTGGGTTGTTTTTTTTTTATTTTTAAAAAAGTATGTTGCTAATCATGGTGTAGACTATCAAATCATTTCTATAAAGACAACTCAAAACATTACAATTCTAATTTCTGTGGGTGTTTAAAGGCATAGGAAACGGTCTGGAAATGTTCATACCAAATTGATAATATTAGTTAGATTTGAGGGTGGGGGAAGCAGGGAGGAGAAAATCTGTTTACTTGTATTTAAAATTATTTGCAAAAAGAATGTGTACATGTGTTACGTGTGGAATTACAATTAATTTAAAAATAAAATTAAATAGCTGACAAAAAATAATTATGGGTAGTTGATATTTGAACAAACAAACATACTACAGACAATCAAAGCCAGGTATCCCATTGTTAGAGAAGGGAGTTATAAAGTTGGAAACGGGAGAAAGAGATAGAATAAACCCTGTCATCGTGGACAGAAATTGAAGGTGTAAGTAAGAATTCATGGTTTTTAAAGGAAGATGGAGGGAGAAAGAGAAAGAGCAAGGGGTGAGGGGGGAGAGCGAGAGAGAGGGAGATTGTTCATATGTGTACACACAATGGTATCCCCGCAGCAATGAGCCCACTTAGCACCAGGAACTGGTTTGTCCATGCCATTCTCCACTATGAGAAACCAGGGCCACCTGGACAAACGGCCTATTCCATGCCTGCCACAAAGAAACTACAAGATGGTACCAGAAGTCCTTATGCCAAAAAGTAAGGAAATACTCAAAGAACAACGGGACATATCAAAAGACAAAGGAACCAGTCTGAAGGGACTCAGACCAGGCCAAACTGGCCAAATCTGAAGCCGTTTTAGCACTAAAACAAATCATGATAAATCATCACGACTGACTGAATGAGATGAGAATCTGTGAGTTGCACTATCTCAGTACATAAATGGACAAGAAGGAAAAGTTCTTCCTGGCAGTAGAAAAAGACAGTAAATGTGGAAAGAATGAAAGAATTAGAAAAATTACCCCCTGGCAACCGGCAGCAGCAGCAGCAGCAGCAGCAGCATCATCATCATCATCGTATCAGCCGAGAATCATGGGTAGGTGCTAAAACCTCTGGGGGAACGTTTCAGGAGTAACAGGATATTTACACAGTTTCCAAATGTCTCCCCGTGAGATGCTCTCTCATTACAAAGGGAAAAGGTGTAACTTAAAAGTGGAGAAACTCGGCAACCAGGCGCTCCGGGCTAACATCTCCGTCGACGGGGCGAGTCCACACGCGGCGCCTCCCGACGGGACGAACTGAGAACCAGGCGCCACTTGGGTGGTTTCTCTGCCCAAAATGCACGATCTGAATCTCACCCCAATAAAACATCAGAGAAATCCACACTGAGGACACGTTATTAGGACAACTGGACACATCGGAATAAAACCTGTAGGTTAGATAATAGCATCGTATCAACATTAGTTTCCTGGTTTTCGTGTATTCTCTGGTCCCCGTGGTTAAGTGAACAGGCTTGTTTGTAGGAAACATACACTGAAGTATGTAGGGGTAAAAGAGCATGATGTCTGTAATTCCTGCTCCAATGGCTCAGAAAAATTAAAATGTGTGTATACACATAATTATAATTGAGGGGTATATGTGAAAGGGGAGAGTGGAGGAAAGGAGAGAAGAGAATAAAAGCTGGAAAAATGTTAAAAATTACGGATTCTGATGAATATGGGAATTCCTGAAACTTGTCTGTGAGCCTGAAATTACAAATGTAGAAGTAACAAATGTAAAGAGAATGAAAAGGAGGGTAGACAAAACAACTTTCAGCAACCACCCAAGGCCTCCACCGGGGGGGTCAGGGTGGACGGCCCGGCAAACACCGCAGAGGAGCTGCCCTACAGAATGCTCCAGAATCCGGGTCCAAACGCTGGCCAAGGAAGACACGGACAGTGCGACCTCTCACGGCCGCCGTTTCTAAAATAGGACCGTCAGTTCTGAATCTTGGGACACTGGGGTGACGGAGTATCTCGGTGCCTGGAGAGCAGTTGGCACTGAGCCAGGCCTCCGGAACACGCTTCAGCAACCTGAGCCACGGCCTGACTCTGCTTGCGGCCCCCAAGTCCAAACCGTGCTGCGGCAGGGAGGCGGGGTCTCTAAACCCCCGAGAAACGGGGAACAAGCACAAGGACATCAGTGGCCGCTGCCTGAGGAGGACAGGCCAGAGGTTCCCTCCTCTGCAGTGTTGGCTGGGTAGGGACCTGGGCACAGGGTGCAGGGCGGCAGCTTTCAAACTGCGACACACACAGTGTGCAGGGGTGTGTGTGTGTGTGTGTGTGTGTGTATTTATACCACATACACACTCCATGGAGAACCTTGTATCTACCAAATACAGAATACATAGAATCAAAGTAGAATTAAGTTCTACTCTGCAATTTAACTCTTTCTTCCTTTAGCAGGAACATTTTCAATGTTTACAACCCCCCCCCAAATGACACCTCAGGTGTGTGTAGCAATCCCATCCCAGAACCATCAACAGATATGTATTAAGCCACATATAGACTCTTCCACTCGGTCCTCTGCCGTGAGACTCGGTGCTCATCTACAAAGTGTTTGATGAGGAAGAGAGCAATGCTCTTAGTACTTTTCCCACATCGAAAGCAAATCTATGCTTTGAACTACAATATACATTTTGATAAAAAACAAAGGATCGAATCCATAATGTATTAAGGAGATCATCATTCTATTTACTTAGAATATGTGTAAAAAATGACCCTAAATGGTTAATCTTCTTCATGGATTCCCTTCTTTTAGTACGTTGAATGCCTGTTCTTGCTGAGAGCTAGATGTGAACAACAAGAGGAGGAAAGAGAGCTAAATGTGAAACTTTATAAATGTGGTACTAGTTAACATGAACTTAGGTGGGAACTTAATATCTTCAATTTCAATTTTCTTAGCATCAAAATATTGATCTACCTTCTTTTTGAGTTGATGGGGAAACACACAATTTTAAAACTGAAAGGGCATAAGAGATCACTCAGTAAGTACCTGGATTCTACCTGCACCCTCATTGTGTAAGCAAAGAAAAGGAAGCTCATAGAGCAATTTGTCCTTAGTATCCTACCTTCTCAGGCCATGGTGCCGGGTCTGAGCCCCTGCAGGGCAGGCTGGAGGGCGAGGCCAGAGACGGGGTCTGGCAGGCCTTCAGCCCCTCACACTGGCAGGTCCCTAATCTCCCAAGCCCCAGCATCCTCCCGAGTGACGTCAAGATAGCCCTGTCCGTCTTCTCACGCCACCATGGAGACGGCAGATCACGCACAGCATCCCACACTCCATGGTCCATCACTAGTGACAATAGCTGTGATTATCATTAACATTTGCTTCCTAGGGAAGAGCATCGGGAAAGTATCCCCCCTGGAGTCCTGACTCTCGGACCCAAGAGAGACCTGAGCTGCCCGGAGCTGTTCCGGATCCAAGAGCTCCCGGGCTGTCCACACCAGGCGCACAGCACATGCTCTGAACTCACGTGTGGAGTGAATGTGTGGACTGGCACAGCCAAATCTTTTTGAAATCGTAAAGGCCCTGGAGGAAATTCTTCTGAGTCCTCAAAAATATATCTTCAGACCCCCCTACAAGGGTGGCTTTCCCCCAGTACCTGCAGCAGACATTGTGTTACCCTTGAGTCTAAATCATCTTTTTCCTTTTGGTTGCAAAAATCCTCCCTGACAGCCAACAGAACATGTTCTTCTTCTAATTGTTGGTTTACTTCTCACAACTGCCAGTGGACCCCCATTTCCAATCCTCACCTGCTCAGTCATTAGCTATCGAGTGCGGCTTTTTGGAACAATTATATCCTGTCCTGCTGTCAGCTCCGTGCACGCAGGTAGAGGATGCGTCCCCACTCCTTACGCAGGATGTAAATTATTGCTGGCATCCCCCGTACCTGAAGAATGATTACACCTCGCACACAGTTAAATAATGGAGGCTTAGCTCGCTGCATTGTAATAAGCAAAAGATATGAAATATCTACTATTCTAAGTGGAATATGCTAAGGATTTTTTTAAATAATAAAGTCGTTTTGGGGAAAGACAGGCTATTGAATCATGGTCTCCAGAAAAGATGTCCCGTGTGTCAGCTCATTCGCAGAGCCTGGCTGGCGCCGTCACCCCATCTGTGAAATGGGGTGATGATCGTAGCCTTCATCAAGCAGAGCTGCCGCAGGTAAAGGCTGAGCTCTAGGCCTGGCACACGGGAGGCACTTGGCAGATGGCAGTGGCTGCTGTCGTCTGAGCAGAGGCCGACCTGGCAGCGGGCTGGGGCTGCTTCTTCCTGTGGGAGGGACGGCTGCAGCCCTCGTCACCTGGGTGCACCTGCACCTGGGCACAGGCTGGGTCAGTGTCTGACCACTGAAGCCTCTGAGCCAGTGCAGTGCTCGGCCTGGGCAGCAGGGGCCCTTCCCTGAGCCCCACGCTTTGCAGGGTCCTTCTCCGGCCCTTGGCACAGCGGGGAGTCTGCAGAGCAAGCGGACGTGCCGCCCGGAGCCCACACCCTCCCCGTTTTAGAGCACACCGCAGCCCTCTTATGAAGTGCATTTCACAGAACGTGAAGCTGAGACTCAGAGGCCAAAGGAGTCCCTGGAGCCTTTCTAATTCCAAAGTTGTTCCTCATGTGGCCTCATCCTGCTCCCCCTTTCCAGGACGTGGCGGCCTGGGCCTTTGCACCTGTCCAGTGGGCACTGCTTTGGCCACCCAGATCAGGCTGTCTGGTGTTCCCTGCTAAGGCCCCGAGACGGGGGGGCTGCCTGAGCCCTTCCTGCTCTCACTCTTGTCTGAGGAGGGGTGGGGGGCACAGGGACCTATACAGGGGCAGGGCCGAGTGCAGCAGGCTCCTTAGGCTGCAGAACCACCTAGAACCCTCACCACATCATCCCATCCACCCACTCAGCGGTCCCCAGAGGAGGCCGGGCGCGTGGGTGGCTTCTCCAGGCAGGAGGCTCTCGGCGCTCCTCCTCCTCCTTCAACACCCCAGGGCACCTGCAGGGGGACCAGGGTTCTGGGTCAGCCTGAGACGTTTCTGACTTCTCGGAACCTCAGTGTCTGCATCCATTTCCTGAGGCCGCCAGAACAAGTGAAATTTATTTTCTCACAGTTCTGGAAGCTAGAAGTCAGAAATCAAGTTGTCCCCGAGGTCATGCTTCTTCTGGCTCTAGAGAAGAATTCGTTTCTCATCTCTTCCAGCCCTGGTGGCTCTGGGCCTTTCTGAGCTTGTGGCTGCATCACTCTAATCTCCACCTCTGTCTTCATGTCAACGTCTCTGCATGCTGTCCCCTCTGTGTGTCTCTTACAAGGACACCCGTCATCGGAGTTAGGGCCACCTGGATAATTCAGGATGATCTCGGCATCACAAGACCCTTGGTTCACTTATATCTTCAAAGACCCTTTATCCCAAATAATATTTGCAGCTCCAGAGGATTAGGTGGGCATGTCTTTGGGGGGCTACCATTCACCCCACTGCAGTGCCCTCACTTACGAAGCAGGATTAATCACCGTGTTGGCCTCACAGAGTTGTGGCGGGGCTGTAACCAGATAATGTGTAGGAGACCAGGGCTTAAAAACATTCACTGTGGTTAGTATAGTTTTCCCCACACATACAAAACGTTCAGGTGATAACATGTTATAATATATGGATCTCGATAAAGTCCTAGCGCACTTCATACACTTGTTCAGTTTAACCGAAACAACCCCTAAATGTTATTTGCTTTTCCAGAGGGCGGTGTTCCCACACAGAGGCCAGGACGAGGTGTTCTCAGGGACCAAAGGCCAAGCAGTGTCACTGGAGGCCTTTAAATGTCACCCGGATTCCCCGTCGTTGTACCAGCCACTTAAGCGGTCGGAACGTAAAAGCTAATGTTTGGGAAACACACGTGGGCTTTTAGAAGATAACACAGCCGTGTATCGAGGGAAGGAAAAGCAAGAATAGGAAAGTAAAAATAAAAACAAAAAAAGGACAAAAGAAAGGAAAACAGTGCAGGATATCTTTAACAGAGGGATGGCGGAATGCCCAAAGCCGTGCCCTGCCCCTGGGTGCAGCAGCAGGGGGTTAACGGGAAAGCTGAGGAGCCTGGGAAAAGCAAGTCACCAGCAACAGGTGCAAAAGGATCACATGGATGTAAAACCACAGTCCGTGCATGCGTGGGTGGGCACACTTGCACGTGCACATACGTGTAGGCACAGGAGGAGGACGTCATGCGCATTGCAGTGTGTGGGGCGGGGGCCCAGCAGCCTTTGCAAAGGGACGGCAGGAGGAGGCGGGGCAGCTTTCTGCTTCCGTGACGTGTGGGTACGGCCCGCCAGACGGCAGCAGGGCTTCCCAGTGTAATCTCAACATTAAGCAAATGTCACATCCAGCTGGCCAAGGATGTCAAAGGACAGCTGGATGTGACCAAGGCAGGAGTCCCTGCTCGCCTCTGAACACGACTCCCTCCCCCCCGACCGTCTACGGAACTGAGTGTCACCGGACGGCCTGCTGTACGCTCTGACTCTGCCCAAAGGCAGGTCCTGGGCACCTGGCAGACTTCTAATGGGAGAGTGAATGACCAGCTGGCCAGCTGGGCTCCTAACCCCCCTGCAACCCCCCCGGCTTCGGCGTCACCAGCGCATCCACTTGCACGGGACAGACAGAGGCTCCAAGGCCATGCCTGCTTGGAGATGCTGGCCACATAGCCCTGCTCCCAGGGGCGCTGGCTCTCTGGTCCCGCACTGCCAGGCCTGCCGAGGACGCAAGCGTGAGTCACGGCAAAGCTATGCTGCACAGGTGCAGTGAAACCCTGATACGCTGGGAACCGAGCCCCGGCTGGGCCGCTGGCCCCGGAGAGGAGGGGGCGGCGCAGCCCGGAGCCCCAGGGCTGAAACATAAAACACACTGTGGCTCACTTTCCCTACCAGGGCGGCTGGGCGCCGGCTTTCATATTTCTGGGGCTTTGTTTTTCCACAATGGACGCATTTCTGAGCTCCCGCCTTTGTAAGCAGATACCATTCAACAAGGCAGGTGATTTTATAACTGTGCCGGCGTCTCCACTTTCCCACATGACGGAGGAGCAGAGTTCAAGTTCTAGTTCTTGTTTTATACTACTGTGTGATCCACCCTGGCCAACGCACCTGTCTGCTGACCTGCTCTGCGGGACCACAGCCAAAGGGGCTGCCCAGGACCCTGGGGCCCCAGAGGCACCTGTGAACTCCCCGCTCCTTCCCCGGCGCCCTGATGCGGCACTAGGAGGCAGGAGGCCCTGCTTAGAGTCAAGACATCAATGGTCACCTGACTAGCACCTGGAGCAGGCGGGGGCAGGGCAGAGGCTCTGTAGGAGTGGGGACAAGAAGTCACCTACGTGGGAGAAGACGAGCGTCGGCCGGTTTCCTCCTGACTCGGGAAAGCGATTGCTGTGGGTGGAGAGGGCAGTGCCGGCTCAGGGCCTGGAGACGCATGGCAGCGGCCTCACATTCAGGCCCTCCCTGCCGGGTGCAGAGCCCCTCTGCGTCTCAGCGCAGTCCATGTGGGCCTTCCGTGCACGCCTGCGCGTGGCCACGCCGGCTCCTGCCAGGCCCTCTGCCAGGTGCAGGAGAGAGAAAAAGTTGCAGCCCCAGGTGCTCCCAGACTAGGGTGAGATTCACCTGTAAGCAGATTGCCACACAAAATAGTGACAGATGTTTGCCCAGGGGGCCTTGGGAGTGACTGACTGTGCCCGGGGGTATCCCTGAGGGCGTAGGAGGCAGAGACAGCCTGATGCTGTAACACGCAGCAAACAGGTACTGAGCATGTTCATTCATTGTTTTTTTTTTTTACTATATATTCGTTCATTTTCCATTCATTCATTGTTTCCAGATTATCTATCATGTGAGAGGCACAGAGAAGGTCCCCAGTACAGAAACAGACCTCTGTTCAGAGGACACGTGGCCACCAAATGCATAGAGCCTCTCCCTGCACAGGGTCACGCCTGCCTGTTTGCCCTCCAGAACAGTCGTGTCCTGAGGCTGCTGGTCTCACCAGGGCTGGCCCACGGGACGGTCGGTCTGGCCAGTCACCTGCTCACAGCACCTGACATATTGCAGGTGGTCAGTAAACAGGTGTCAGCGAGTGTGGCCTTGGGTGCGGGGAGTGCTCTAGGGAGGTGTTTGGTGGCTTCAGGGAGCACCAGGCAGGAGAGCCAGAGATGGCCACATAATGGCTGGGACACCCCTTAGGGAGGAAGGACATCGTGAACAGAGGGACTGGTGCAAGCTGAGACACAGAGGACTTGCCTACTCAGGGCAGCGGGAGAGAAGAAAGGGGCCATGGGGCTGTGCGCTGGGAAGCCCACCCAGAGCGCTCAAGCAGCCCTCACTCCCCTTGGTCTCTTAGCCTGGGTTCTTCTAAACGCAGAGCTGGGACAGAGCTGCACGTGTGCAGTTCATTGGGAACGTTACCCTGGGAGCAGGCGCGAGGGGTGGGAGCAAAAGAAGTGGACACCCGGCCGACTGAAGGATGGGTGCCTGGACTGGCCACTGCTGAGGGTGGCGGTGCTGCAGCCCAGGGCACCCCAGGGGGACCCCATGAATGAGTCTCAGAACTGCCCCCCTAGGAAAGGCAGACTCCCCTGTTGGTTTTACCAGCTCCGGGAGCTGCTCAGTCTCTGGAGTTCAAGGTTGCTTGGGAGCAAGTGCTGAGCACGCTCTGCAGGGTGGGGACCCCGTCTGCAGCATGAGACACCCCAGGGAAGAAGCCAGCGTTGTCTACCTGCCCGACCTGCAGGCTGCTCGGCTGGCTCCTCTGTGGAACCGGTCGGTGCCTATGCAGAGTGGTGCCGAGAAAACGGCTCGAGTAGCAGTTGAGGCTGAGAGTTCTAAGTGGGGCACAAAACAAGACGTGATTGGGAGTTCAGGGAAAAGCACAAGCCATAGGCCCCAACTGCGTGACACGAGCCCTTGACCAGGACCAGATTCTCCCCAGCTGTGAGCCAGGCATTCAAAGGCAAGTAGCTGGTTTGGGAAGCGCAGGGGAGACAGATGGGGACTGAGGAAGGGAAGGCGCCCTGTCCAGGGTGTGTGAACACGGCAGTCAATAAAGTGGGCGACTGGAGCTTAATCCCGTGGGAAGATTCCAGAAAACACGCATCTTGGATTTATGCCCCTGTCCTCCCGCAAGAAGTGAGGATCTGGGGAACAGAAACATGACTCTCATCAGCCACTGGTTGGGAGCTGCTCCTGGGAGTGTCAGCTCCTGGTCCCTGGGGACTCCTAGGAGCGGGGAGTGGCTTTCTGCAGCTTTGGACTAGCTCTCAGGTGCAGAAGTGAAGATTCCGATTATGCTGCCCAATAAAACCCTTGGCCTCAGCCACAGCGCACAGAGAAGGCCTGAAGGCTCGTGATGGCCAGGATGGACCAGCCGCCTTGCAACCCCTGCCCCAAGTCCCCAGCCAGGGACATCTCACTCCAGCTCAACAAGAGCATCCTGTGTGTCTCTCCCTGCCCGTGCCTTGGTTTTCTCTGCAGCCTGCATTGCGCCATCAGGCACGAGATTTAATGTTTAATTGCTCCTTGGATCATGGCTGTCTCCGCCAATGATATGCTGAGCTCCCCAAGGACAGGGACTTGGTCTGACCGTTTTATCTCAAGTGCCTAGAACTTTGCCTTGCCCAAGAAAGACACTCAAGTATCTGTTGAATAAAGCAGAGAAGGACCAATGCGTGAGATTCTTGGAGCTCGGCTCTCCGTCAGATTGGTCTCCAGGGGAGACACGCAGACCCCTTGCCACGCTTAGCAAGGCGCCTCCCTCTGTTTTTCCCCGGGCCCGCGGCCTGACTGCGTGACGCTGGCGCTCAGTGGCCCGTGGGCACCGTCGTCGCCATTTCAGGCCGGGCGGGTGTGCTCCGTGGGTCCCGGCGAGACGGGGACCTATGTCCTGTCCCACCCCCAGCATCCAGCCCGGGCCCCACGGCCTTCCTCACACACGGTCCGCACTGCACAGGCACAGCAGTATTCAAAAGGTTAAAGCAGAGTGAACTGTTAATTTTAATGCTTTCTCTAAGCTTCAGTTTTAATAAGCGAAAATGATGTTCTTATTTGCAGTAAAGTGGTGTTATAAAATTCTGTCTGTCAAGCTCATTTTAAAACCATGGAAATAAATGATCTGACAAAATCAGGCTATTAGACAAGTGAGGAAGAGTGATTTCCATAAAAGTGGAGGAGCTGTTCCTTAATTTCACACTTGGTAGTCTTTTGGGTCGACTAAATTTTTAAATAAGTGATAAAATTATATTAGCGCAATTGCATTTTTATAGATTTTTTTGGTCATTGTACTCTTTTTCAATCCCTTTATTTTAACTCAAACTGTTCTGTTGAAAGGTTACTCTCAACTTATGTTACCTCGTAACAGTCTCTGCCCGCGACACGGCCCGCGGCTCGCAAATCCTCAGCCCAGCCCAGCGGGGTCTGGTGGAAGCACCCGGCTGGCTGGGAAAGGGCCGCTCCCTGCCAGGCACTGGGGCTGGGCTCTGTGGTCCCAGGGTCCACAGGAAAGAGGGGTGGACCACAGAGGGTGAGCCCTGGCGCTGAGAGTATAGCTGTCCCTGGTGTCTGAGCTTGCTCCATTTTTGTTGAGAGTAATAAAGAGAAAGAGGAGGTTATGTTCTCCAGAACCCCTCATTCCTTCCGCTCCGGGTGCCAGGTGTGGACAGCAGCTGCCACCGTTTGCAGGAGCTGGACTTGGGCGGAGGACGGAATGGTGACTCCTCTGTGGTCCTGCGTGTGCCTGTCCTCCAAGAAGCCCCAAGTCATCACAGCTCCAGGGCTGGGCCAAGGGTCTGACTCAGGCCGTGGAAGGATCCTAAGGGAGTGTCCAGAATCCCAGGCCTCATGTGGGGCTGAAATATCCCCGAGGGGACTAATATGAGCCCAGCTCAGGCAGGAGAGGGGGACTCGTCCGATTTGATTTTTAATCATTAGAACAACTTCTAAAGCATGCATCTCCAGCACATCCTTCTCCCCTGCCCCACGCCGACCCCCCAGCTCAGTTGTTCAGAGGACAGGCAGGTGCCTCCTACAGGCTCGGTCTCCACTTGAGTCCTCTCATGTGCCCAGCTCAGGGCCTGGGTCTGCCCCTCTTTTCCGCTGTGCTTTGGGCTGATTCTGGGACCTGCCAGCACCTCCTTCCCCCTCCCCAGCCTGGCTTCCCCTCCTGCTCCGCCCCACCTGGGCTTCTGCCTGGGCTGCTGTCAGACCCCCCACCCTCCTCCCTGTCTGCTCTTGTCCTTGGCGCCCTGCCTGAGCACAGCCACTCAGATGACACTGCACACAATGTCGTTTGGCAAATGACTGCCCACTCTTCTGTGGACGGGTTTGGATTCAGGGTCTGAGACCGGGGGCAGATCTGAGATAGGAACCTGGGGGCCCAGCCTCAGCACCCCTCTGGACTCTGTACTGCGTCCTCCTGATGTGCACGGAGGCACCCTATGGGCAGGCTGTGCTCTAGGCTTCCCAGGGCAGCAGTTTGCCAAAATGTGTATTCATTTCCAGAGAGTCTTTTTCCAGGAGAAACGTGAGACTCAGAAGGGCGAGAATATGTTTAATGAGCACTTACTATGTGCCAGGCACAGTACTGGGCTGTGAAAATGCAGTTGATTTGTTTATTGGGACGTGGGGGGTGTGGTACTCACCTGGGAAGCACAGTTCTTAGAATGAAAAGCCTCCTGGTAGAGAGAGACCTCTTGTCACTGAGCCCACGTACCTGAGAAAAGGAGAGGCTCACTGTGTTGGCACTTACTAGGGACGTAGAGAGCTTGAGCTCAAAGGTTTGGGAATCTGCTAACCTCACACATTTTTTTTCTCACTAATTTAGCCCAAGTTTTCTCAATACTTTCTATGTGCCAAGCACCGTGCTAGCTCCAACAATAGAAGGCTGGTGTCCAATGCCAAGGCAGGTGGAGAGGATGCCGGTCCCCTGGAGGACACTTCAAGGCTGGACTTTTGGCCCGGAGGAAAGAGAAGCAGCCTGGGAACTTCTATCCTCTCTGTGACTCAGTCTCCCTGTCGATGCAGGGAATGTTCAGGGTGCCCAGGGCTCTCCCAGCCCTGGCGTTCTGCAGGCAGAGGGTCCGTGGGCATCACAGTGGCTGGAGCTGGGGGACCCCTGCCAGCCCCCGAACACCCTCCCGGCCTCCGAGGGAGCATCTTCAGAACGTGCAAGTCGAAACTGCCTGCTCCACAGAATCTCCAAGAGGCCACGCCTGAGCTCGGGGAACGTGAAGTCTCCGACGTTTCCTGGAAAAGAGGAGGAAGTGCCCACAGGCAGAGCCCGAAGGGTGGCCTTGCGGGGACAGGGCTGTCTCTCCCAGGGAAGGAATAAAGAAGTCCAAATTAGTCATGTTGTATTACTTCTTTTTATGGCAATGCTCTGAAAGTCTGCAAATGTCAGCATGTTAATTTACTGTCACTCAGTGATATTATTTCATCCTTTCAAAAATGTGTTTCTTGCATTTTCAGTAGCATACTCCAAGCGTTCTCCATCTCAAAGTTTCTATAGATAGTGCGACTACTTTCACTCTGACCGGTGCCAAAATGTAGAAATTCGTCGTTGACTGCAGCCACATATATGTTACCAGTGGAGCTGGGACTCGGGTTTCCTGCCTGCAGAAACCGGGGGAGAGGGCTGAATATTCTCTCTGCCTCCTTCCATCACCTCTTGTCCTTTGCAAGTGCTCTGCGCTTTCTCTCTCAAGGCACGTGCGGAGATAAATTTCGTGGAGACACGTTAACCCATCAGTCACGGCCGGGTTTGTATATGAAGTCGGAACCCTCCCTGTCTGCACACCCAGCCCACCCCCACCCCGGCGATTCTCCTATGGTGGCAAACTTATTTCAAAAATCCTGATGAAACACTTTGTAAATTTTGTTATTCTGTGATGATAATAAATCATTATAGCCTTAAACACTTCTCTAGCTTGGAGCCTCAGTCACAAATTATCTTGTCATTCTGACCAAAACATTCTCCAAAAAAGCTTGACAAGTGCTAAAACCCAGAACATGAAACCATGTGTTGTTGTGAAAGCAAGATTCAGAAATGTCAATTAATTAGATTAAGAGGCTACTTTTAGCTTTACTCGTGTTGCCAAATAACCCTTAAAATATGCATAGCAGAGGAAATCTACCTCCGTGGCACAGCACTGCTGCGCCGGAGGAGACAATGGATCGGACTCATGGACGAAATTATTGTATCTGTCAGTCAGCTCCAGAGAAGGATCTAGAAGCAAACGTCTTGCTTCTTTTCCCACAACGTGGAAAGAGCTGGATAGATTCTACCACTTACGAATTCAAGCCGTTCCCCCACGCCCCGCCCCTTAGAAATCATATACAGATTGAGAAGGAAAAGTCAAGCCTTCTTCGTATGTCTTTACTAGTAAGATAGGTTTTTAATGTCTTTCTGTGCTTTTTTTCCAAAATTTGCATTTGCATTTTGAAGTTCACTTTGTAAAAAAAAAAAAAAAAAAAAAATATCGTGGAGAAATTATTTAAATGGTTTTTTTTATCCCTGTTTCTTGAAAATCTTATCTTTAAATAATCTATATCCTCAATTTTATTTATGCCATAAACTGTTCCTATATTTTAATGGTCTGTTTGCTTTAAAAGGGGTTGTTGGTTTTAATAGCTCAGTTACTATCTTTGTAAACTAAACTCCTTCTGACGAAATTCGAGCAGATCATCTCTGCCTGTGCGGAAGGCACATTCCAACCCCTGAAAAGGAAATTTAAGCCAAATAAATGTTCTGTCCAAATTAAAATACATAAAATGAATAGTTAACTCGGACAAGAGCTGATGGAGGGAGAGCTGGGCTGCGGACATGTGGGTGTCCAAGCGCCGGTTGCCAGGCAGGGCCTCGGGGGAGAAAACCCAAATGAAATTGATTTCCTGAGCCTCCCTCTGTCCCTTCCTCGGGGCTAACTGATGGCAGTGCGGGTGGACGTGAGTCCCACAGCAGGGATGGCGCCCTGCAGGGCAGGGTCAGAACTGCAGCCCCTGAGCCCAGCCATCGCTCGGGGGGCGGGGGGTCCCCACCCGCAGTCTCAGGGGGTCAGGAACCCACCTCCAAATTCTCAAGGCAGTTGTGGCACCTTGAGTCTATTAGAACCCACGTGGACTCCGACACTAACTTTATGACAGGTCATTGTCACGGAGGAAGGACTTCCCTGTGCTGGCACAAAGAAACAGCCGGCAGTGAGGAGTGTGGGCACACGGTGACAATCACCTGATGCGTGCGAAGTTGCACGGGGCCTGCCCTCTTGGCATTCACCACCTCGTCACCCAACGCCCAGCGCGACCCCCAGCGGCTGAGAATGGCGTAAGGAAAGTCGCCTTCTCTGAGCCGTCTCTGCCCAGCTGAGGTGCCCCGTTCTGCTGGTCAGGGCAAGAGGCGCCTGTGACTTCCTGTGGGAGAGACTTCCTGTGCGGAGCCACTTCCTGCGTGATGTCATTTTGTGCGGGGGGCCATGAGAGGGTGGAAGGGGGGCCCCGCAGCCAGCTGACAGGTTCCTCAGCCCCACAGCTCCTGGGGTCTCCGCTCATCGGGCTCCCCACCCTGTCAGCCAATCTGGCTGCTCCCAGCCAGCACCGAGGCAATTAATGAGCTGTACAGAAGCCCTGTTATCTCTGGCACTAGTGGAACTAGCTGCGTAATAAACACACAAATAAGTAAATAATTAAATAACTGAATACAATGAAATGGATGAGTGCGGCGCAGGGCTCCTGTCTCCCTGGGATGGGCAGACACCGCGGGGACGGGGACCGGGAAGCCGGAGCTCCGGTCTCAGCTCTGCCTCTGACACAGAGCGTGACCTTGGGCGAGTCACTCCTCCTGGCTGCGACCCCCCGCCGCTGGGTCAGGGAGCCCACCGTGGGCAGGGCCTGCAGGAGTGCAGGGGGAGACGGCAGCCAGGCAGGCTCCCGGCAGAGCTCCCCACGTCCCCCCCCACCGTCACCACACCATACGCCTGACGGGCTGGGCACACAGGCCACCCATGCACGGGGCACGCAGCACTCAGCCAGTGACAGGCAGGAGCTGGTGGGTCCCCACCTGCCCCCCTCGGGGGGGGTGGTCACTGAGGGATGAGATCTCCCGCACAGCCCTACAGGGGTTCAGCACACCCAGAGTCCCCGCTGCCGGCCGTGGTGGTCTGCTCTGCCCCTGAGTGCAAGGGGAACGGGTTCCTTTCGTCTCCTGTGTGACGCCTCCCTCCGCCGGTGCTTCCTGGGCCCACCTGTCCAGGGAGCCGCCTGCGCTCAACTCCTCATCTCGGTGTCTGGGGCGGCCGGCCCACAAGACAAACGGGAAGAAGGGACAGAGGCCAGCTGCGGAGTGGACGCCCCATCTAAAATGGGCAGCTGCCACTTAGCTCTGACCACCTGCTGCCACACGGGAATGTGGCATCCAGAGATGCCAGAAATCTGACTGTTGCATGAAATCTCCCAGTTTTCAAAGTTTGGCAATAAATTAGAGTTTTGTTATTTTCGTTGTGAGCTGTGTAGCCCAAACCAGACAAATCTGCAGGTCGCATTCGGTCCATGAGCCGCATTTCGCAACCTGTATGTCAGGTAAATATTCGCTGTGCAGTTCAGGTGCCAAAGAGACTGGGCCAACGGATGAAGGTCCCTCTTTCTAGTGAATTCTGGTCTGCAGCCATGGCAGGGTCTAGGAAGTGATGACAGAAAGGACCAGCAGTCTTTGGGCAGAGATGCCCACGCTGACCTGGGGTGCTGGTCCCCAGCTATACTCTAAGGAGAAGCCAGGAGCTTCCCAAGGTTGACGCTGCCCAGCCCACTACCCTTCTGGCCCAAGGAGGAGGAGACAGTGCCTGATCCATCAGGAGAACCTGCTCTTGGAGGCCTGCGGGAACCCTGTAGCTGGGTTTCTCCTCTCCCTACTGACCCCTAGAAAACTGGGGTCCTTGGATTCACTTCCCGGGGAAGCCGAGAAGCTCCTGCTGGGCCCCACCCGCCCACTAGCAGACGGGGGCCAGACGTTACTCAAGACGCACAGAAGAAACCTCCCAGCCCATCAGTGGGGCTCCCTGCATCCCCACCTGAAAGTCCAAGCAACCACAGTCACAGCAGTGGGTCCAGGAGTGGGGGCAGGACCCAACCCCGGCCAGTGAGAACCGCACCCAGGAGAGCTCTGGCCCTCACAATTGTGAGAGGAAGTTCTTTCCCCTGAAGCCTGCTGAGCCAACAGAGGTTCATACCCCAAAGGGAAAAACTGCCTGAGGTTGAAGCAGAGACAGGGAAAGAGTGACAGAGCCGAGAAGAGCAGAGGGATAGATTCGTGGGGACATCACTAAGTGCCCACATCCAGCTGTCCCTGAAGCCCCTTATCATGGACTTCAGCTACATGAGCCAAAACTCCTGTCTTTGCTTAGGGTCCTGGGCCAGGGCCAGGCCCTGCTGACAGCGTCTCAGTGAGCACCTATGGCCCCGAGCCTGGGAAGGAACAGGTACCCTGTGGGCTACGAGTCCTGGAAGGCCGTGAGAACCGTGCCTGGCAATGGGGGTCCACCTCTAAGGCCAGGGGTGGGCTTCAGGGAGCCCACCCCCCCCACACTTACCAAATGCACATACGTGCCCACCCACACTCCAAGCTGCAGGTGGGCACTTTCCCTTTGTCCCGAAAGGAGCCGCAACCCCTAAAAGGTCAAAGAGCTGTGATATAAAGTCCCAGAAAAGTCCGCAGGTGAGCAACACTGGAATAGAACAAGAAGCATCTATGGCTAGAATGGTCTCGACAATATTCTGTTTTGCACAAATTCAGAAGGCACCCGACTAGGGTATGACAGGCTGAGCCCTTGGGCTCACCGTCTCAAAGGACGGCCACAGGGACGCCCGGCGACCAGCCGTGGTTTGTTCCAGGGAGAGGGCCAGTCCTCCCGTGCCCTCCCCTCTCTGCAAGTGCAAATGGTGGCCACGCCTCAGCGCCCGGCCCAGGCTGTCCTGCCCAGGGACCGCTCCTGGCCGGGACACTTCGGGTTTCAGGATCTGAGCCTCGCAACTTCACTCTGCTCGTCCTGTATCTCGCGCTGCCGCTTACCCACCGCTGTCCGTGCTGTGTACGCACACGTCTCCGCTCTCCAGCCTGACTCCATGCTTGCTGAGGCCAAGACCAGTCTTAGGACTTTTCCCTGGGTGCTGGCCCGTGGCCCGTGGGGCTGCTCTCAGGGCCGTAGATGGGATGAGAGCTCACCCTCTCCTGGGAGTGACGTGGGGTCCAGGGAGACACTGCATGTCTCGGGCACCCAGAAGCTCCATGGACTCTCGCTCAGGACAAAACCGTGGGCCCCACGTTTAGGAACATCAACCTTTGCCACCAAATGGGCCATGGTGGCAAAGTCCCCTGCAGACTCTGCCTTGACCAGTCCCCTGGGGGTCTGGAGGGCTGTCCCGTACCCACTCCCTTCCTCCCCTCCCCAGCCTCCCCGGTGCCCAGGACTCCTCCCCAAGGTCACCTTCCCCTCCCCCGACTCCATCCTGGTAGGAAGAGAAGAGGACCTTTCTGGAGGATGCTCACGTTTCTGGCCTTCAGTCTGATTTCGGAGACTGGACCCAGCTCTTGACTAGCCTTCAGAAGCTGTTTTGTTTGTTTTTTCCCCTCTTGGAACACAGTCCTGCAGAGGTGGGTGGAGGGGATTAGAGAGCAGAGGAAGTGGCCAGGCTCCCAGGGCACGTTCCCCGCCAGGCACGAAGCCGGCCCTGTCTGCATGCGGACGCTGACGAGGTTTGGAGGATGCGGGGTGCAGGTGAGAGGTCAGGCAAAGGGGCCCCGGCTCTATGCTCTCTCTGCACCCGGCCCTGCCCCCATGCCCGGGCCCACCTACTGGTGCAGCGCCCCCAGGAAGACCTGGCTGCCAGGGAGGCCATGAGGAAGCTGGAGCCCCTGAGACCCAAGACCTCGTCTCTCCCTGAAACGCAGGAACCCAAACTCCTCCCCGACCGCAGCCCCCTTGGAGATGGAGGATGGAGCATTGGGTTTACGCTCAGACTCTGCTCCCAGCGCTTCTGAGTGACCGTCCTGCCTGGCACAGGGGGCCCAGGCCAGGCCCCTGCTCCTCACGGGGCCTCACCGGTCAGTGGGCCTGTGGACTCCAGCCTGGCTCCCTCCCAGATACGAGGGGAAACTGGGGGAGCTGTGCCGCGGGGAGCACACCACGGTGGCACTGGACGGGTCCACACACCGTGGGCGGAGGCCTTTGCTGCCGCGTGTCCAAAGCATGAGGACCTCCTGGTGTTAACGTGCCCGGGGCGGGCGGGGGCTCATCCCTTGCTGGAGAGGTGGGCTGTGACGCTCGCCCTCGCGGCTGCCACCCCCAGCGATCCCATCCACGAGCCATCTCACCACAGCGGGAGAGGGTCCCCGAGACCCCCGTGGAGCCGACACAGTCCCTGTGCCTCAAGCTCAGTGCCCACGGGCTGAGGGTGGGCCGGGCCGGGAGAGACCCCCGCCTGCCCCAACCCGAGCATCCTCTGCCCCGGCGGCCCGGCAGGTCCACACTGCAGGAAAGAGCTTCCTTCCTCGTCCCCAGCCTGGTCTCCTCCTGTCTGAGAGCTGTCATCGCAGCCCTTCAAACTCATTTGACTGGGCCGCCACGCATCACACTGTCACCAACTCAGTTTTCATTAGGCGGCTGCCTCTCTGTTAGCCTAGCCAAGCAGAAGAACTCAAACACATGCACAAATTAAATCGACATCCAAACTCCACCGATATACAAAGCAATTTAAATGATATTCATTAGAGCAACGACAAGCCCTGATGAGGCTTTCAGGGGCCGGGTCCTTCAGCTTTTGCCGACTGGCTTTCCTGGTCACTGAGGCGGAACTCGGCGACGGCATCTCCGTCTTTTTTTTTTTTTTTTTTTGCTAAGAAAATGACTCCTTCCCGACACACCTGTCTCCCTCTCCCTCCTTTCCTCCCAGCTCTGCCTCGGTCCAGGTCTACCCAGCCCCGGTTTCCCGACACAGATATGGCTGTGAATCGGACAGTCACATAAAGGAAAAGGCGGCCACTCTGACTTCTTTTTTCCATAAATGCTCCAATTAAAACAGATTTCAGTTTCTCGTAATTTCATTTCACTCGGCCTGGGAGATCTCTAACTCACGATTATGAGGGCCGTAAATGTGTCCCTGGAATCTTGCTGTGGGGAAAAAAAATGGAAGTGAAATGTTGAAACGCAATAATTTTTAAAAACTTAACCGCCCCCCCCCCATTTAAAAAGTCATTTCCAAAGTCCCATTTATATAGTTTAATTTTTAAAAAGAGAGCAGGTTCCTGGCCACCCCCACTGCTTGCTGCTTGGGGCTGCAGAGGAGGGGACGAAGGCCCGGTGGGGTCCACAGCGGTGCCCGGCTGGGGGCTCCCAGCATTCGCATGTGGGGGCTGAGAGCCACACCTGAGTCTCCAAGTCCGTGGGCACAAAGAGCACCACAGGGATGGCCTGATTCGTCGCCGGCTGAGGGCAGAGCAAGGTCATGGCCACAGACATCAGATTGTTGGGCTTTGGGGTTTGCAGCCCAGACAACACCTGCAGCAGGGGATGAGACGCAACTTCACACTCCGGGGCCTGCGCTTCTGTTTATAATTCTGTGCTCAAGGTTAATTGTGGATGTCCCTCACTTTGATCAGAGATATTAGCACGTGAGAACATTGCCTGCCCCCATAGTGGCAGCATGAGACTTCTTAGAAGTACCCATGGACTGGAAACATACCTACGTCATTCTTGCTTGGGAAACCGCTTTGTAAATAGTTTGTGCTACTTACAAAATACAGTACGGTACAGACAACACCGTCCAAACTTTCTACGGCGACAGGATGTTCTGTACCTGCTGTCCAGGGGAGTAGCTCCTCGCCACACGTGGCCACCGAGTGCTTGCGATGTGGCCAGTCCGACCGATCAGCTAAACTTCAATTTAATTTAATTTACATCTGAAGAGCCCCAGGTGGCCAGCATCTACCGTCTCGGACAGCACAGGCTAGATGGCAAATAACAGTGTATCTTAACTCCCGAGTTAGCTAATTGCGGATGTTAATCTCTGCAAAGGGGTCACCTTTCTTATCATCATTATCGTCAGGGATGATTTATTAAGAATATATTAGTACATGACATTATACAAAGCTGGCAGAAGAGCAGTTCCTGTGATCTTCTATCATGAGAATCTAATTTTGAAAACACCTGGCTGCCTGGACCAGCGGTGGGGCCCTGACACCGAATGTTGAGCCGCCAGCAGCCGCTGACTTCGATTGGAGTCTCTCCTGACGTCCACGGCGGTAGCCAGACTGCGTCACCATTGGGCTGTCTGGGACGGTTCCAGCCTGCATGGACTGTCAGGCTGCTAACCGGCAATTTGGCAAATCCATTGTCTTGGCAGGGCAGGGAGCGTGGTCCCAAATCCTACAGCGCTTTGGGACGGATGCCTTTGGAACGCTTAAAGCCCACCCGGTACAGGGTTCGCACATCCCCAAAGTCCTCCCTGGGGTCGCTGCCTGTCAAATCCTTGGGGGCACAAACATGGCGGCTGCGAGTCAAACCGAATCTCCCTACGGCTCTTGGAGACTCAGCGGAGTGCGAAGAAAATCAGCAAACTCCCTGGAAACAAAACCCCGTGTTTGATGGCTGCGCTGCGCTGACACTGGGAACCCTGCCCGTGGCTGCGGCAGAGCTGCCACACCGCGCGGGAAGGTGGGGCTCTGTCACAGAGGAGCTTTTCTTCCAGAAGCTTTATGCTGAGAGACAGAGCTGGAGCCCTGTCCAAATCAGGGAGATTATTGCCGGAGCTCACTGTAGAGTATTTTGCAAAGGCCAACAAGCCCTGGACTCGCGTGGGAGCGTGAGCCCGAGCACCCTTTCCGTGTTTCCCGAGGTCGGCTGACCGCTGAGCGGCGCCTGGGGGGTCCCCAGGGCGATGTATTTTCAGGTCTCCTTTGCCAAAGAGTGCGTGTGCTTACTAATAAATCCCTAGGGAGAAAGAGGGTTAGTGTTTCTATTACCAAAAGAATAACTATCTGGCAGAGCAAAAATGGTAATTTCTCCATTAGCTACAAGGATAATAGCTATTATTTTAAAGTTAAAGTATTTATTAGCAAAGAGTGGTGTTGGGGTTTGTGTGTTTTCATTTTTATGATTGCTACTTATAATACAAAGTATATTGTTTTTGAGCTAAATAGTCAAAAGAATGAAACTCAATTGCAATTTTCCAATTTCAAAAGAACTGCAGAGATGCATTTGAAAAAAAATAAAATCATCTGATTTTTTTTTTTGGTTTGTTTGTTTTTTATTAGATGACTTGGAAATCTCCAGAGACAATAGTTTTAACAGTGCAGCCAGCTCCTGTCTCTGCCTCTCTCAACGTTCCCAGCTTCAGAATCCTGCTTTCTCAAGATGGAGCTGGGCAGCCTTTTTTCTCTTTAAGTGTTTTGTCACCGAGTCTGTGCATGGGTAGTTGGTCAGCTTGGGGGCAGTGAAGTCCCCCTGGCTGGAGCGGTCTGAACTTGAGGGAAGGAATCCTTCCGGGGACGCAGGCTGCTGCCCTGGAGACCCCACCTCCACCCGAGGGCAGGGCACCCCGGGGGAACGGGCTGTTTGGTGCTTATCAATATTTTTTTTCCCTATTGCAGAATGAAAATAGAACGGAGATGCCAGGGAGATGGGGTCCTCATCGTAACCGATCGTCTCGAACTTACATGCAAGATTTTGGTTAATTATAGCATTCTTGCTGCCTAAAACTTAAAGATACATCACTGATATTTTTGCTAAATGTTGACTGCAGCAAATAGCTAAGATGTGGCATATTGATTTCTTGTTGTGAAGTGAGCTGTTCAAGCTCCATTTAAGATTTTCATCTTGCATGTAGCCCTGAGCACATCATAGCACCATAAATTAGTTAAATTGCACATTTATCACAAATGTTATTTTAAGATACTACGTAAATGTGATGGCTGGAAGATATACGGTAGGACCGCAACAAGCCTGGGCTTGGGCGGGGTGAGGTGAGGGTCACCTACACACCTGTGATTAAAACCTCCCTCATGTGGCAACTTCCCCCCCTCCTCCCCAGACCCATCTGAAGACCTGGCTTGGACAATGGCTTCATTCCCCACTCACATTCCCTATGAGCATCATCCACAGAGCCTGTGTACAACCACAATAGACTTGCGATGCTTTTCTAGAGCTCCCTGTTTTCTCTCAGGGAAATCAGGCCACTCTGGCTTTGGGTGGAAAGCTCTTCCAGGCAGTGGCCCACTCTTTAGCCAGGCAAGGGTTTGGTGACTTTAGGAGATAGTGGCCCTGAATTTCCATGTAGGGTAAGACCCCAACCAGCCACACACCACATGCTGCATGGTTTAGGGGAGCGTCATTTTGCCAAATAAGGTTTGCATTTGTGCCTAGAGCGCTAACTGCCCAGGTACTGTGTTTCCCTGGAGATGAAATAAATTCCTGGACCCCATGAATATGAGCAGTGCTTTCCTGGCTACAAGTCCAAGGTGTCCAAGGAGCCATAGAACCTGCTACCTACCTTGACTATACATCGTCACCGTCACCCCCACATTGAAGAGCCCAGCAGACAACCTTGGGAGTGAGGTGAGGAGAAGATGGGCAGAGTGTCGGGCCCTTCTCAAGGGGAAGGTTCCACCAACACTCGCAGGGTCCCCATCTCCCTTCAAGCCACATGGGCCCTGGTGGTGATGGAAGTGTTGTCAGTTTAATCTGTTAGACGCAGGACTTTGGATTCTAATAAACTGATGCTATATTTAACCTGTGAAAAATTCGAGAGTGGAAATCTGGGCTCCGGGATGTGATGATGTGAAAGGCATGGGAAGGAGGGCGTCTCTGTCCCCTGAGCCAGGTTCTAGGGGGAGCCGGTCCCCCCACGGGATGCACGTGTCCTTCAGCTCCTCCCAGGTGAAGACCAGCAGGTGGGCCGGGGCCTTGGAGCAGGTGGGGAAGGGGCAGGGCCTGGCCCCGGGGGGCAGGTGCGATCCTCACCGCCTGCCGACACAGGACACTGTGCCCGCATCACAAGGCAAGAGCGTGGCTACTCCAACACTCCAGTCGCCAACAAAGCCATGTGACACTCCAGTGAGTTCTCTCTAAGAACCCAGAGGGAGACGGAAGGCAGAAAGAGAAGAGAGGAGACAGAAAAATTGGACTCATCTTGACAAAAGGGGGTGGGGACCAGCGGGAAAAAACGTAGGTGTGTTGCCGAACATCTCTGAAAGGGCTTAATTTAAATTTTTAATAAAAGAGTGTTTTTTCTTTTAAGTCGAGGTGTTTTATGTATTACATGGATGTAATACATCTCTCATTTGTATAATTCTAGGTTAGAAGCTACAATTCCGCATAACTGCAAGAGGAGTTTGAATAGAGTAATAAAGGTATTTTACAATTTTACATGATGTTCCCAGCGTTTTGTTGGCATGATTTGCTGAGGCTAATAAAAGCGTGTGATTATCATATAAATGCTCCCCCTCCTCCCATGGATGGGCTCAGGCTCCTCCCCCCAACCCTCCTGCCTCTTGTCCCTGCGTGAGCACAGGAGAGAGAGCCCCGTGGTCCCCAAAGTCCTTCTGCCCAGCTTGGTTCTGTTTCCTGATACTTGAGAATCCCGAGTCAACAGGAAGGAATCACCTTCCAAAGACCCTTCCTCCCATCAGCCTCCGGGACAGTCTGGGCCCCACGCGTTCTGCCCAGAAGGGAGATGGAAACCCCGGCCCTCACGAGGGCCACCAGGTGTGACCGGAAGCTCTGACACTCAATATTTTATAATGTCACCTTTCCGCAGAGCTAACCTCAGGTGAATGACTTCCTTTCTTTTAAATTTTTATTCTTGGGGAAAATGCTACTCCAGCCGCCTCTGAGCAAGTGCTCCCTGCTCTGCAAACGCCAAAGTTCACTCAAACTCCCCTGATTTACGTGCGGCTTCCGACTGCCAGCACCTGGCAGTCACAGCAACCAACGCAGTCATAAACAGATCGCATACAATTTCATTTTAATGTGCTCGTTAGTCGTAGCACATTTCAGACATAATTGTGAACGCAACACAAAATTATAGCAAAAAGACAATTTTAATGCTGCCGTAGAAAAAAGGGTTATATGAAGAGTCACATAATGGTGCTTCATTGTCAACAACAAAACAGGGCACAGAGTGTGTTACGGTGTCTCTGCTGTTTACATGCCAATATTTTATACATAGGTTCTCATACGGTGTCAGCTGTCAGTTACTTCTGCAAATTAACTGCCAAAAATGGAGAAGAACAGAATCACTCCGAGAGCCGGTAACCACGGGTTACCTTTCATAAGCCTAAAGATAAAGCTGCAGTGTGGGATCTTGGGAGAATAATTAGGAAGAACAAAACAGAAAGTTACCAATTGAAATGAAAAGGCATCCTACAATATGGAACCGCAACCGAGAGGGCTTATAAATAAGTGAGAGAGGTTGTATCACAGAATGCCTCATGACTTTTAAGCAAAGTATTACAGTACAAACATTTTAAAGGCTTTATCAATGTTTAGGAAATACAGTACAAGTTCTTTTTTTTTTTTGTTCTTTTTTTTTTCCTTTTCAAATAGACTTAACCCTTTGAGCACTGAGTTCATTTTGAGCGTTCTTTGATTTCTAATAAATACCTTTAAAAATCATGTGCAAAATAGTTATGTTGCTGCCTGCCAGGGATGTTTTTCCCGGCCTCGTTGATTCGGACTACTCAAAACAAATGATAATAGGATGCTAATAAATATGTATAATTTAAACATGAACCTCTATCAATATAGATGTACTGTATAGCAAAACAAACAATCGTACTTTGCTTTCAGATAATGTTTCTGTATATTTTATAAATGCTATCTGTGGTATCTTCTGTATAATTTACAATGTTTGCATGTAAAAAACAAAACCCATAGACTTTAAAAAAAAAAAGTAAAAGAAATATACACTATACATAGGCACGGCTTATGCCCAGAGCATAGCAGGTACATAAAACACTGTTGCTATAAATGCAAGAAAAAAGGTCATTTTAACCACAATCACATTTTTTTCATAAGAGAGTCTGAAATCTATACAATATATACATCTATGTTTCAATGTGAAAATAATATTCTTTTAAATTTCAAGGCGTGTTATACCCCTGCAGACCTGCATAAATGGAGGTTCATATTATTAATTATAACTAAGCTGGTAAGGACTTTAAAAAACAGAGCTTCATACATTATTATTATTTTATTTTATTTTTTAACCAAATTAATGCAAAAGTGCTTCAAAGTACTCAGAGGGCTAAAGATGAAAGGGTGAGAAATGCCGGCACACTGGAGTCTCGTGGAGAAAGTGTACCTGATTTCGTTATAAATGCTTAATTAAACTGTCTGTTAATGCATGCAGCTTGAAGCATCCGAGGATGCTCACAACTAAATCCCATTTACACAAAGTTCCAAACACTTACCACTGCATTTTTAACCTTCATATTTTACCAGTAACAACAGCTGATGATGCACCTCTATCAAACACTGTACAGTTATACAAAACAGCCCAGCCCAGAATGATCCTCTGCAGTTAAAATACGAACATGTGCCAAGATCAAGTCAGAGGGGCTCTAAGGTGCCTGCCACAGTTTCCCTCCAAGCCAACTGCAGTCCTTTCGGTCGAAAGCAAATGCTACTGCTTCTCTAACTCGGAGACGTACAGGAGGTGGTCTTCCGGAGATTTCCCGTGTGTTTTGCTAAGGTGGAGTTTAACCGCATGCTTGCTGGCAAAGGTCCGATTGCAAAGCTTGCACTGATAGGAGGTCCCCAGGTCCTCCTCGGGGGAGGATGTCACCAACTTTTCTGACGGTGACTTGGTTTGTGCTATTTGATTGTTAATCTGTTCGGTGGACAGTTTGGATAAGTCCCGTAGCCGGAAGCCCAGGTGTGACTCTAGGTGGCTGATGTACGTGGAAGGAGTCCTGATTTGGGACGCACAGTCGTTACAAAAGAACACGGGGTGGCCAGTGTCCAGGTTTTTGAGGAACTTCGTCCCCCCTGTCCTTCGCAGCTGGTATTTCACGTTGGCCAGCCAGTGGCTGATGGTGGTCATGGAGAGCCCGGTGAACCTGGAGATGTGCATCCGCTCCTGCGGGCTCAGGTCCGACATGATGTACTTGCCCTCCGAGGTCTGCCGCAGGCTGGCGGCAAACTGGGCCTGCAGGATCAGCAGGTGCTGCGGGTTCCAGTTTGACTGGCGGCCCTTCCTCTTCTGCGCAGGCGTCGACTCCTCAGCCTCCTCCAGAGTGGCCCCGTCAATGTCAGACTTCTCGGAGATGCTGGAAGGAGTGGAGGATTTTGACGTGTGGCTCTCTGTCAAGTTCTTCAGCATATCGGATATATCTGACAAGGCATTCTCGCGTAGCGGCGAGTTTGACATGAATGATACGACGGCAGATGTCTTTGCCGTTGTCACCGTGGATGAGGAGGTTGCCGGGGCTGTGGACGTGGGTGACAAAAGCACTGAACCCAAAGAGCAGCCTTTGTCACTCTTCCCTTTTGTCAAGTCTATGGGCTGGTCGTTGCTGACGTGGTAGAAATAGCGGTCGAGGTGGTCCGCCTTCTTGGACTGCAGGGGCGGCGGGGTGGCCACCGCCGCCTTCTCTGCCAGGCTATTGCTCATCTTGAAAAGCATGCTCATGGGGTCCAGGGCAGGCAGGGAGGGCTTGGCCGCCTTGCCCAGGTGGATGTTCATGACGGACTGCAGGGCACTCAAGGGGTTAACAAAAGGCTGTTCGGGCGGGTGGTCAGTGATGATGGCCGTGCTGCCACTCAAGCCCCCGGTCAGGGGCTTCACCAGGTCCTTCCCGTTCTCCACCGGCTCTGCCAGGGGGCTCCCCTCCTTGCACCCGTCCTGCGGGGGGCTGGGGCTGTCCTCCTGGCTCTTGAATCCCCCGTCGCTGGACGCTTCCATCTTGATGGGCTCGCTGACCTCGCTGCCACACGGGGAGGGGGTGGCCCGCTTGGGCGGAGAGAGCTTGCCGTCCGGCTCCTTCATTTTCTCCTCCACTTTGGCGACTTTCTCCGTGACCTTTTTCACCAGTTCCTCCATGGCGTGGAAGTTTGTCTTGGGCATGGGTGAGGTCTGGCTGCTGGGAGGAGACACCAGGGTCTGGTTTTTTGTGGGAGACACCATCTCGCTGTTACCAAACATGGGTTTCAGGGGCGTGCTTTTCCCCGACGAGCCCAGAGACAGCTTCATCATGTTGGGGAGCTGGTAGGCGGCGTGGATGCTGGGGTAGCCCCCCCAGCTGGGGGTGCCGTTCTGGGCCTTGTTGATTGCGGACGTCACTGTGTTTTCTAGGGATTTGAGGATATCCAGCCCCCCCTTGGGACTCTCCTCCAAGTCATTCTCAGTCAAATAATGGTATTTGGAAGAGATATCATATTTTTCCTCTTCCTCACTGGGCTTCTCCTTTTCCTTGGGCTTCTCTTCGGGGACTGCCTTCTCCTTGTCGACCTCCTTCTTGACCTCCACGCTCAGTTTCGGGGAGACGCTCGCGGGCGTGGTGGACGGGGACACGAAGGTGGTGGCCGCCAGGGGCACAGACTGCACCTTCTCGTCCAGCAGGGTGGTGATGGTGGGCGTGACGGGCGTCTCCACGATGGGCTTCCCCTTCTTCATGGCCGAGCTGGTGACCTTGATGAAGTGGCCGGTGACCATCATGTGCGCCGTGAGCTCCTGCAGCGTGTCGTGGGAGCTGCCACACTCCATGCACTTGAGGATCTGGGACTTCCGGGCCTCGAAGTGCCAGGCGTAGCTGGCCCCGTTTTGGTGGCCGTAGCGGTTATTTGGCGTGATGTAAGGGTTGGAGTTCTTCTGAAGTGCATCGCTGGGGTCCGACACGGTGGCTTTGGGGGTTCCGCCTGTGGAGTCCGGGGAGCTGGGGAGCTCCAGCTCCAGCGAAGCTTTCTTCCGGGTGGCAGGGATGATTTTGGCTGCAACGGGGGTGACGGGTTCCTTCAGAGGCACTTTTTGGTAGTGTTTTGTTTTGATCATGTGGACGCTCAAGTCCTGGAGGGACTCAAACGAGTGGCCGCAATACATGCACTTCAGCACCTTCTGGGCATCCTCCTTCCCCTCCATTTCCAGCAAGGAGCGTTTGCGGGGCTTGGACCAGCGCTTGGGGTTGTTGTTGTCGGTCTCGTGGTTGTCGTCACGGTAATGCCCCGTCTCGTTCATGTGCACCGTCAACTCCACCAGGGTGTCGTAGGCGGCGCTGCAGTCCTTGCAGCGGAACTTGCTGGCGCCCGTGAAGATGGAGCCGTAGAGCTTGCTGCTCTGCCGGTACAGCTGCACCGTGCTGAAGAGGCTGGGCTCCGGCAGCAGGCGGCTCTGAGACACCTGCTGCAGGCTCTTGGCCATGGCGCTCTGGTGCCAGTCGAAGCTCCCGCTGCCGCAGCTGCTGCTGCTGCTACTGCTGCTGCTGCTGCTGCCGTTGTTCTTGTCCGAGGAGGGCTGGTGCAGGTTGAGGTTGAGGTTCGACCAGTAGGAGTTGGAGAGGAAGTTGTTGTACACGGCCTTCATCTGCTCCAGGCTGTCCGGCACGGTCGTGTCTTCCAGCGGGACCGCGACCTCCTTGGTCTCCTCCTCGTTCTTGATGGAGCCGCTCTCGAAGTCCGCCATGCGGTCGCTGGTCTCGCTGATGTGGGACTCGCTGTCCATGTCGTGGCTGGAGAACTCGGCCACCGGGGAGTTCTGGTAGCTGGGGCAGGTCTTCGCGAGCTCCTTCTCCGGGCACAGGTACTTGGCGGAGGGTTCCCCATCTGCTGGATGTTCCTCGGGGTCCAGATCTTCGTCCACCAGGGCAGCGGCCTTTAACTCGTCGGAAACGTAGGCTGCCATGGTAACAGGTGGGAAAGCGAGACAGGTAGGAGAGAAAGGAGAAGAGAAAGGAGGAGAGAAAGGAAGAAAAGAAAGCATTAGTAAGTGTTGATCTTACCTAGAACAGGTTCTTGGCTCTCAGGAAAACACGGCAAACTAGATGGGCACATTTATTTGTAAAATCAAATAGCTAAAATGTGGTGTTTCTCTGGAGCAAAAAAAAAAAAAAAATCTGCTCTTCAAACATAATTTGCGCCTTATTCTTCTCAAGGGGCAACAGCTTGAAATTAAAACTAAATTTGAAATTAATGAAGCACATTCTGGAGGTGGCATTCATTTCTAAAGTAATAAATTACTTGTATCAACCTCAGAGACAGTAGTTCCTGTCTGTCAATTAATATGTCTTATGCTTCTCCTGCCCCTAATGCGTTTCTTAACAGACAGATTCGCAATTTAAATTAAGCGAGCATTTTTTTACTCATTACATTTTTGAGGCTCAATCTTTAATAAACATAAAGTACAAAAACATCAATAAACTTTTTACAAAGTAAAAAGAAAGTACATCAATTGCAATAAATTAAAAAAAAAAAAGGGTTTTGTGGCTTTTTTTACTTTCTTCCTTCTGGGAAAACGAGTCTCCTAAAAGCCTAGAGTAAGTTCCCTGCCAGGGACAGGTGCTGGTTTGTTCCAGGTGGGCGGAGGCCCCGATTGTCCCCCACGCGTACCCTCAGCCTCTCCCGGCCACCGCACGCACGCGCCAGCCATGCAGAATTATGTCAGCACAAGTTCAGGAAAATTGGTATGCCGTGCTCGTTCCCACTGTATAAATATATACAAGCCCTTCCAGTGGACCTTACAAATGTCAAAGTGTTTGCTCTTAAGACTACTTTGTCAATATTTACTCAGCATAAGCTTCATGGGCATCCAACAGGGATCCTGTCTTTCCGGAAGCCGCGTGGCCGGGGATGTAAATCCAGCATGCGTTCCCGAGCAGGCGGAGGGCAGGGCCCGCGGCTGCGGGTTCTAGGAGATGCACCAGCCAGGGAAGCGGAGCCCGCAGAGCACACGTGCTGCGGAACCCGGTGATTTCCTTTTCCTGCTCTTGCGTTCAGCGACTCAGTGACTGAAGCCCACCTACCACTGTGTGCGGATCTGGGTGGTCTTGTCAACAGCGAGGCCTGGCCGGCCCCGTGGGGAGGAACCCTTTCAAGCAGAGGAGAAGGGGAGACTGACTTTTCCCTTTTAGCTCCTAGACGCTTGCCCACATCAAGGGCCGGTGGGTAAGGTGGAAGGTGTCGGGTGGTGCGGTGCTAACAAGGCCGACTGAAACAAAAACTCGTGGCAAAGGAAAGGACGCTTTGTTTGCAGAACTCACTCCAGTAACTTTCAAGATGTGCCACAGATCAATTTTACAGCAGAAAAAAATGAAAATAGTGAAATGGTTCCTTTGTGGCCAAAGAGATGCTCCCCTGTTTTATTCCTGCTAGATCAACTGTGAGTTTTTTCCCGTAAGCCCCACACTCTGGGTGCCAAGTTTCTCAGCTGAGACACGACAGCTATGTCCCAACACCGAGGTAATGTGACCTTGGAAGGGAACAGTGCCCCAGGCACACACATCGCCGTGGGGACAAGGAGTCTTCTGCTCATACGCAAACCTTGAAGGAAGGGTCTTACGTGAGAGCCTCGAACGTCCCTTACAAACCACGAGAGGAAAGTGCCCTGCACCGGTCCGCTGGGGTGTGACGCGCTTAAGTTTGAGTCATGCACTTAGAGGTGACAAATTAAAATTACAACAGCTCTTTTCCCAGGGCCAGGGCCAAATGAGCAGGAATAGTGCTGGCCAGGGGAGGCCCCTTTGCTGGCCACAGTGAGGGACGTGAATGCATGAGCTGGAAACGAAACAGGAAAAGAAAAATAAAAGAAGACACCTCCCCCTCCCCCACAACCTTCCTCGGCTTGCAGAACGTTCTGTAAATCTGGATGCACAAACTCCAACCGGGTGGCAGGCCTGGCGGGAGGGCAGCTGGGGGACAGCAGCCAAGTGTCCCAATTTGCATGGTTTCTGCACTGAAAGTCCCGCGTCCCAGGAACCGACTTCAGTTCTGTCCAAACTGGAGGATGGCTGGTCACCCTGGCTGGGGCGCACATGTGACCACGGCCAGGGCATCAGTGTGGGCCTGAGACCTCTCTGGGAATCCTTGCGGAGAACAGCCGGGCAGTGCAGGCCATTTAGGTTTAGGCAGGGGCAGAGCACGGTCTGCAGAAACGCATGCGGTGCCCACACGGATGAGGCTTCTGTGGTAGGGGCTTCCCTGTGGACACCCAGTCTGGGAAAAGAGGACAGCACGTGGCCTGTGTCCCTACAGCGGGGACCCCAGGAAAAGCCTGGCCCTGTTAGATACGGGTGGATGTCGAAGCCCCTTCTCTCCTGGAGGTGCTCCTCGGAGCCGAGGTCTGCAGCAGGACCCCACATCCCGGGCCTTCTCCTCCTGCGACAGCTCCCGGGAAACTGAGGCTGGGAGAGAAATGGCCCCGTAGTAGCTACTGCGGGAGGACACCAGGCAGCCAGAAGAATCAGGAGCCGACAGTGCACACGAAGGAGTCCCCTGTGGCACGAAGGCCACCAGCTGGGACGGCAAACCCAGCGGCTCTGCCAGCCCCCCTCCCACCCGGGAGCAGCGCGGCTCTCTGGGCTAGGGCCCCTGCCCACCTCACGCCGGCATCCACCGGGGGGAGCGTCCACACGGTCCCAGGGGCTCCGCAGGCTGTCGGAGCTCCCACGTGCACCATCATCGATGTGACCGGCTCCCATCCCACTACGCTTTGTAAATTGCACAGTCAACTGTCTGATGACTGAGGCGGAAATTAACACTGAAAGAGAAGTAAGGCCAACCTCCCTGGCGGGAACAAAATCCAACTTTGAGAAAAATTAAAATGCCCCCGTGCCAAGAAGACGTGTGTCCTGGGAAGACCCGGCCTCCCTGCACAGCCCAGCCCGGCCTCCCCGTGGTCTCCCAGGGTCTCTGCAAGCGCAACTGCCGAGCACGGCCGTGGCGGGAAGCTCACGACCTATTAAATAAGCCATTTTCTTTCCAGATCCAAAGGTGACACGTATTTCCTTAGGTTGAGCCCAAGACTTCCGCCCACTGTTCTCCCCTGCACACTGGAACGGAGGGCAGGGCAGCAACCCTTCCCCCGCCGTGGGCCACAGTCACACTCCTCGGAGAACGTCATGCGCTCTCGAGGACTGAACTTCAAACATTTTTCTAGGAAGTGGAAATGGGCCCAGCGAGAAGACAGGGAATCAGAGGACGGGAAGCATCATCCATCCCACGAATGCACGCTGAGCACCGCGCCAGCCAGGTGAGCTGCTGCACTCAGAGCAGCGGGTCGTTTTCTTTCTCTGGGCCTCAGTTTCTCTATCTGAGCAAGGCAGGGCACTGGAGGAATGATCCGTAAGGTGCTTCCTCTTCCACATTCCCATCATTTTATGGCCTTTCTGAGAAAAGGTGAAGAACTGAGGTGCAAGCTCGTTCACTCTGGTTCATTCTCCGCAAGCACAACCTCCCCACAAATACCGGGCAATCAAGTTGTCCTAGTCCTTTCTGCTCTGGACTGGCCCTCACTTGCAAAGTCCCTGGCCGGACAGATATAAGGACTTCTGGACACTGGAACGGTGAGCGCACTGGGATCAGGCAAAGTAGGGAGGGGAGCCTGGGGGTCTCCGGTCACTTCCTGTGTGATGCTGGTCTTCGGTGGCCCAACAGCAGGCACTGCCCACCGCTTGGACCTGGCAGTGAAGCACGCATGACTTTGGACGCCCCCTGCTATCTTAAAGAATTATCTGAGTCCTTTATTGCTATTCGACTTTCTGCAAATTCTTGCCCGAATTCCCCAAGGGTGAGGACCTCACAGCCTCACCTGGCACACAGTGGGCCAGCAACTAGGCGCCGGCTGTCTCCTTTGGAGAGACGTTAGCTGGAGGTCACTTCCAGCAGCGAGGTGGTGTTAACGGCCTTGGTAACAGGGTCCGCCCCTGCTCCGTGTGCCTTCCATGCTGGTCGCCAGCATCCCACCCACCACCCCCACCAATTTCCTGACTCCAGCTCCTTCAGTCTCGTCCCCACGCAGAAGCCACCAGGACTGTCCCAGAACAGCAGCTGGTCATGTCACTCCCCACGTAACACCCTCAGACACTTCCCCTTGGACTCAGAAGTTCCTCAAAGCAGCTCTGAAGTCCTCCACCGTCTGGCTAGCACCCTCCCCGGCCCCCTCAGCTCCCACTCCCCACTGTCCACTGCTGCGTCCCCTGCCAGACACCCCAGGGCAGAGGCCACAAGGTGGAGGACGAGGCAACCTGCCCCTCCGACTCCCCAGGGGAAAGGTCATTTCTTCGGGGCCTGGCTCTTGCTCCCCGGCACCCTCTTCCTTCTCATTACGAAGCTTGGCAGATGTTCCAGATGTTCTGACAAACTATCAGCTTTGCGTGGCAAGGACCAGCCCCACGGCCACGCCCCACGCCCCAGACACCTGCTGCGGCCCTACTGTCCGGCCCCAAGTGGCCCCTCGACACACATCCGTGGGAGGAATGAATGAATGAAGCAGTGAATGGAGGAACCTCAGGGATAGCTTCTCCAAACCTCCTGAACAGTCGCCAAAACATTGCGGATCGACCCAGGCTCCAGCCAGTCCCCGAGCAAAGCAGGTGTGCCGGGTGTGACCCAAAGTGCTTCCGGGTCGGTTCTGTCGAGTGCGACGGCATCTGCAGCAGTTCTGCTTCGTGAGAAAGGGCCTCCGGGGGGGACGGCACGACAGCGCCCCCACGGAGGGAGAGACGAGGAAACGCCCCCGCTGGGGGTCACCCTGCGCCGGACCCGCCCCTGGCTGCACCCACACCCCGACATCCACCTTCCAGTGCATCATCGCCCTCTTTTCCCTTTAACAAAGAAGAGCGAGACCTTTGCTGCCGGCCCCAGGAGGGGCAGCTGGCCTGTGAGGGGAGGAGGGTCTCATTCAAACCAAACCCACAGCTGCAAACGGCGCCAAGAAACACGCTGGGGCCAGCAGAGACTGGCAAGTCGGGGCAGACGGGTGGACCCGCATTGTCTTTTCCCAAGGCGCTCCGTTGAAAGAGCCTCTCTCCAAGACGTGAGCCCCGCTGCCCCGGTTCCCCTGCTTCCCGACACGTCCCCACGTCCCTCGCCCTGCAAATGAGGAGGATGCTCAAAGCAGCGAGACACAGATCAGCCTCTCTGGAGCCGAGTGCCACGGACACACCTTCAGACAACTACGTGAACTGGAGAAGCTGGCATGAGCAGAACCAGACGGGACTCCTGGGTAGAGACGCTCATGAGAAATAAAAGCTCCCAAATTTGCAAAAGCTTCCTCTGTAGTCCTACGGCCCAACAAGCTTGGAGGGCCCAGTGATGGGGAGAAGCGGTCCTGCCCAGCGTGTGCGTGTGCGTGTGTGTGTGTGTGTGTATGTGTGCATACATCTGTAGTGTTCTCCCAGTCCTTGCGTCCAGTCCTTGCAGCGGTCCTGGGAGCTGGATGAAGTGACTCCCCCCTTTCTCACAGACAAGGAGACTGGGGATCTGAGAAGTCACATGGGACACTTGCGCCTGGGAGCCAGTCCTGACCACAAGCCCACTGCCGCGACCCCTCGGGAGAAGTCAGTGGAGGAAGAGGAGACATGTAAATTCCAGGGGCCCACATCCTGGTGGCTCAGAAGGCGTGTGGGAGTGTGAGTACTGCCCCAGGACGTGGAATGGGCTGCAGGGCAGAGCCTGTGCCCACCCCGCAGTGGGACCGCACACCTCAGTCCCGCATGCCACTCACAGCCCACTGGTGGTGGCCGTCCAGGCCACGGCCGGAGCAGATGGGTGTGTCCAAGGAGTGACGAGCTGGCCCCCCATGGCAATCAGAAGGTCGGGGGGCAGCAGCTCCTTCTTTAATATTTATTATTAACATTAACCAAACTCAGCCACTAGGTAAAACGAAATTAGTATGTTTCATATAAATATAAAACAGTAAGCTGGGCATATCGGCATTCGTTTCTGGGCAAATGGGAATGATCTTCACACTGTCACGAATCTCTCCCAAAGGTGGGGCTGGAGTGTCAGGCTCGCACCTGCGCTCTTCAGCCAGGGGGGCGGTGGGTGGGCAGGCGGGGGAGGCAGGGGATGCTGGGGCGTGGGGGGAAGAAAGGTGGCCAGGGAAGCCCCAGGAGGGACAGGCCCTGAGCCCATGCTGGCTCAGCAAACCTCCAGGAGTCTGTCTCAGGCCCCACACACCCATGATCACAGCGGAGATGTGGAACCCTCCAGAAGACACGGGGACATTTCTGAAATCGGGCTGCGTGTGCAGAAGGCTGCTGGGCACGGACCTGGCTGCCACGGGCAGCTCTCCAGGACGGCTGCGCAGCCAGGGCCGCTCTGCAAGTCACGAGTCACATTCGCCCACTGAGCCACAGCGAGGCCCCACGTGCCCCCGCTGGAGACTGTGCCCGATGCACCCGGACAAGGGAAAATGCCAACAGCCTCCCCGGGCGCCTTGAGCACGTCTGACCCACCCCCCGGTCCCCACCGCCCTGCACCCCCCACATCTGGACCCACAACAGAGTAGACCCCATGGAAACGGCAGGAGGACACAGGGGACAGTCTGGAAGCCACGGCAGCCGGACAGGGAGAATGTCTGGGAGGGCAGGGCCTGGACTCTGGAGACGGCGACCTGTTCCTGCTCTGTTTCTGTTTTGCGTTTTGTTCTGCAGAACCGTGTGATGTCACAATGAGGCCCTGCGTCTCAGCTCCTGCTCTGCCTCGGATTTGGCACGTGGGTGTTTTGAAGGACTTTATGTCTATGAACCTCAGTGCCTTCACCCGTGAACGGGAGGGAGGAAGGGAGGGGACAATGTCGGCCACACCCCCTCCCAGGTGTTTGAACACAAGTGAGGACTTCAAAATGACAAAATGAGTGAGCACAAAGGATGTTTCTACATCAAAGGGACTCCGCAAACACGAATGCATCAACTGGACGGCTCGTGCTCCACAGGGGCCAGGGCCTCCCACTGTGCAGCGTCTGGGAAGCAGGGGCGGGGCCCCAGGGCACACCCCACTCTGGCCAAGGCCCCCGCGTTGGAGGTCTCCAGGCCTCCTTCCTGCCTAGCCGCCTGTCGGGAAAGGAGGCGGTTGGGGCGGGGAAGAGCTCCCCATGGGGGCTTGGGGGCCGCCTCTTCTGCCTCTGGTGGCCTTCAAGTGTGGGCCATGGAGGAGGAGGAGAACCACAGAGGAAGGGGAGGAAGGGAGGGAAACGAAGGCCAAGGAGAGGAGGCGAAGGAAAGAGAAGAGACATCAGACCAACACTGCAACGGGGCGTTCTGACCGGGCGCTCGCTCTCCTGCCTGCCGGAGGGAAGCAGGAGGGGCACGGACTAACCGCCGCCCCACCCCTGCCCACACCTCACCCAAGATGCCCTGTCCCCCCGTGATGGGGCAGAGCCAGGCAACCCATGGCAGGGTGCTCGCTGGGGAGGCCACTGCAGACGCTGGCTCTGACTGGCTGCCATTGTCCCTGCAGCCCCAGCCGGCCACCTTTTCTCCAGGCTGAGCCCAGTCCCCATGTCAGTTCAGCTTCTGCCTTGAGTGACCTCCGCCTACACTGCACCTTGTTCTAGATACACCTGGTTGGTTCGCACGGGCTGGTCCACTTGACACAAGCATTTCTGCTTGACGGAGGGCTTGTGTAAGCGCGTTACGCACACCATGCTCTCTGTAAAGACTTGCTGCACACTTCGCTGAGACGGGGCAGGGGAGTCTTTGTAAGCGCAGCCACACCTGCACACTGGCTCTGTCTAGTGCCGCCCGAGTCGGGGCCTAGAGCTATCCCTGAGGGTCCTGAGATCCCATAGAACGGGCTGCTCAGAGGAAGCACCCACTGTCCCCAGACCTGGCCAGGAGCCCTAGAGGGCATGAGTGGTGAGAGGGAGGATGCTCAGAGCCGGATGGCCACGGACCAAACTCACCCTTCCAGGCCACCCCAGCACCTGACTCTGAGGGCCTCCTGGAAGGTGAGAGTGGACGCAGAGGGGCATCCTGCAGGGAGAAGGTTCAACGCAGTGCTACTGAGGTGGGACTTCCTTTCGTGCAGAGAGAGGACAGGCAGAAGGAAGTGAGGCACGGAGTGGAAGGGCTTCGCTACACAGGCACTGGTGGTGGGACCGCATGCTGGGCCTCTGTCTGGTTGTTAAACAGGCAGAGAGAGAGAAACTGGTTCTGGAAGAGGAGCGCTGATGCCTGGTACCCAGTGAGTCACAGTTCAGCCGAGAACAGTCTTCTGTCTCCATCCACCTGGGCACCTGGAGTCACCTAGAGACCCCACCCCAGCCATCTAGGATAACAGAGGTCACGGCCTCTGGGCACAAGGAGAGAATGGCATGCTGGAATGGTACCAGGGAGACCACGGGCTTTCCAGGCATCCCTGCTGGCCGCTGGAACTCCCCAGAAACCAGCGGAACATCCAAAGTCCAAAGCCAGGCCAGAGGGGCTGGAGGGGCGTGGTGTGGCTCTGGAGGAAGGAAATGTCACTGCAGCTATGACGGACGGGGCGTCTCCCGCAGGCCGGCCACGCTGGGACGACAGCCTCCTCTAGACAGATTGTTCTTCCCACTAGCGAGGTCAGGAATATTAATTTTGTACACGCTAATTTGATGTAATGTGTGAGATGAATGCTTGTTCAGTTGGGCATCACTGTGTTAATGAAGCTGCGGCGCTTTCACGCCAAGAACAGCCCTGCACGAGCGGATCGGCGAGTGAAGTCCGTGTGAACGAGGCAACGTCAGCCTGCAGCACAGCCAGAGTGGCCAGAGGTTGTTCAGGCCATCAGCGCTGCTGCTCCTCCAGGGGACCAACGGCAGCGGGGCTCCCAGGTGTGCGTACCTCGCAGCTGCCGGAAACCCCAGCCTGTTCTGAAGGCTCCGCATCCTCCAGGGGAGGCAGGAGACAAGAGGCCGGAGCCTCCAGAAGCCAAACCTGGGGCTGAGAAAGACCCTGCCTGGGCTCCTCTGTCTGGACTCCTGTCGCAAGGAAAGAGCCCCGTTAGCCATCTCAGTGGCCCTCACCTCCCAGCTCTCTTCGTGAAGGCGGCGGCGCAGGCTCCCCAAATCGGAGACAGAAGGCGGCCTCCCCGTCTCTAAAATGACACTCCTCCGACTGCTTCTGGAGGGCTTGCTCTGCGACACTTTGGTCCCCAGCCCACAGCAAAGGAAAATAGAAAAATCAAGGACACAGGCACGCAACAAATGCAACTGCCTCAGACAAAGCTTCAGATGATAAGCAGTAAATAAATACTCGGTTTGGGGACTGAGTCACCTGCTGTCCTTGGCGTCAAGCACCTATGAACCAACCGGGCACCAAATCAACAGCAGAAGTCCGCAGATGCCAGCTCTGGCTGGGCGTCTGTGCTCCCTCTCCCTAGAGTGCTTCATGGTTGAAGTCACCTTAATCCACCGTGGAGCTGACAGGGCACAGCTATGATCCACAGCAGGCCCAGTGGCGGGAGCACGTCTGGGTGGACACCAGTTTGGCCTGGTGGCTGGTGACCATCTACCAGGGGAAACAAGGCATCCTGGGCCAGGGTAAGTCCTTGCCAGGGAGGTGAAGGAAGTGAAGTTTGCTGTGGGTGCGAACTCCCATTCCTCCTTCTGAGATCAATACAGCTCCAAGTCCACCCCGAACAAACAATCCAGGATCTGACCCCTTCCCTATATCCTTTTTACCTTTCATTCCACAAAATCCAGGAGGTAAATCCTAACCTTTGATGGAGCCAATAAATTTGAAGAGTAACTTCATCCAAAGAAAGAATTCTCGCACATTGGTGGAACAGGAGTGGGGTGAACTATTCGGGGCAGGGACCATGCTTGACCTTCTCAAACTGCACATATGAGCGGGGTCAGTTTTGATGATGGCTGAGAGCAGCTCCGGAGCACAGGGCTTGTGGCGGGAGGGCAGAGTGACGCTCACAGGGTGGCCTGTGTCTCCAGTGACACAGCTCGTTGAGGCAGCTCAGGGAACCACAGTGATCTCACCTGACCACACACTTGGTGATCTCAAAATCGGGGGAAACCACCGCTGAGGATTAGGCAACAGGTTGGGGAAATTTGGGGGCAGTCCCTAAAATGGGACTCTCCAAAGTGGCTCCACATGTACAACGTGAATTCTCACTGGGACTTTCTGGCTGTATCTGAGAGAAGGCAAGTGGGCGGCTTGCATGAGAGAGGAACTCAGACATACGTGAAAAAGGAGGCAACGGATTACACCCCTACCGCTTTGCACAGCCCCCGCCCTCCCTCCGACCACCCACCTACACACCCACCCGCCCCAAACCCATCCATTCATCCAACATTTATCAGACACCAATTGCACACTCCAGATGCTTTAGGGTTAGGAACAAGGAGTCACCAAAATGAATAGCTCAGCCACAGGCTGCACTTTTACGCAGTCAAGACGGCCATGGTTACGTAGACACGAGGGCATTGGAGGATCTCACACCTACCTGCACAAGTGTCTTAGCTTAATGTTCACAGCCCAGCACAGCCACGCCCCACTTTACCTCCTAGGGTTCACCTTGCACTGACCCCCCCAACACACACTGCCCTTTCTGATAACGTGTCTCTGGTCTTTCCTGGACCGATGCTGTTCCTTCCACTTCGCACACTGTACATACCACGCTCCACCTTTCGCAACCTCCTACCTGTTCTCCAAAGTCCTGCTCACCCCACGTCCCCCAGGAAGTCCTTTCTCACCTGTCTCTTTGGAAGCGACCTCTTTAATCTCTGTGATGAGACAATGAATGGGAAAGTCTTCACTAAGCTCTAAATTCTAGAGAAATCTAAGGAATTATTGTTGGCATTGCTGTTTGTACAATGGAAGCCCAGGTGCCCTCTGATTCCCCCATGCATCTCGACATGGGGGCATTCCCATTTCACAGAGCAGGGACCCTTCAAGAGAGGACGAAGGCCACTAGTGGATCTCAGGAGTGCTGGAAGGTTCTTCATCTTATGACCACAAGGAAAACCTGGAGAGAAAATGTCCCCAGTGACCCCAGAGAAGCTCATTCTGCCATCTCTGCACTGGGTACCAGCATGGTGGCCTCCATGGCCAAGTGACCTTCCTAAAGCCTGGAGCACTGCCAGTACCCAGGCAGCACTCATCCAGCACTCAGCCAGTACCCACCCAGCACTGACCCAGTACTCAGTCAGCATTGACCCAGCACTCAGCCAGCACTGACCCAGTACTCAGCCAGAACTCAGCCAGTACCCAGCTAGCACTGACCCAGCACTCAGCCAGCACTGACCCAGCATTCAGCCAGAACTCAGCCAGGACCCAGCCAGCACCCAGCCAGCACTGACCCAGTACTCAGCCAGAACTCAGCTACTACCCAGCTAGCACTGACCTAGCACTCAGCCAGCACTGACCCAGCACTGACCCAGCACTCAGCCAGCACTCAGCCAGAACTCAGCCAGTACCAAGCTAGCACTGACCCAGTACTGAGCCAGCACTGACCCAGCACTCAGCCAGCACTGACCTAGTACTCAGCCAGTACTCGGCCAGAACCCAGCCAGCACTGACCCGGCATTCATCCAGAACTCACCCAGCACTCAGCCAGCACCCAGCCAGCATTGACCCAGCACTCAGCCAGCACTCAGCCAGAACTCAGCCAGTACCTAGCCAGCACTAACCCAGCATTCACCCAGCACCCAGCCAGCACTGACCCAGCACTCAGCCAGCACCTAGCCATCACTGACTCAGCACTCAGCCACCAAGCACCCAGGCCTCACTAATACACATGTGACCATGATTTGAATGAATAGTGATAAAATCTTTCCAGCCTATTTAAAGGAACAACGGCAAATGGCTCAGATGTTTCCATTTTTTTTAGAATTATGACTGACACGTGAATTCCTATATGCTCAACCTCATTTCTATTTATTAAAACAGCTTTCCCCAAACCAACATATACATAAAATCTATGGATTGGTTGGCATCACAACACATATCCTTTGAAATACCCTGTCTCACGAATTTATATTGACATTTATGTAGTCCAAGTTAGGTGTTTCTCATACTAGATTCAGGAACCCTCAACACCTCAGTATCCAACAAAAAAAAAAAAAAGAGAGAGAGAGGAAGAAAAGAAAAAAGAACTTTCCAACAAAATAATGAAAGACGGACTTTAACTGGTCCATGCACTCTTGCCATTGCCCTTTTATAGAGGAGAATTCCATGGTATTAAAATTGAAAACGTACACTCTGGCTGTGCTGGGCATCTACACCACAGTAATACTTGCACGGGGCAGGAGAAACCTTTATGTTTAAAGATGTTCTCATCAACATTTCTTAGAATACCAAAAAAGTGGGTAAACAAACTAAAGTGACCCCACATTATGAATTACGGTGCAGCAAGTGACAAGGGTGGCAAGACAGCGACACCAGCCTTAGGGCAGGCGTGGAGCAACTGAACTCTCACGCACGGCTGCAGCAACGGGGACCCTCAAAGCCATTTAGAAAATCTGTTCAACGACATCTGCTAAAGCTACACATGCACATCCTCTGTGACCCAGCCACCTACTCCTGGAGAGAGTCTCAGCAGACACGCAAATACGTTTCATCAACAGCCCTGTGCAACAGTGTCGCTGGCGCAGTATTTATTCACAGTAGCAAAGCCACGGAAACAGCCCAAACGTCCCACAGCAGGATGGACACACCCAGTGCACCCCGTCCACACCACAAAACGCCACGCTGCTGCGAGAATCAACTGTCATTTCAAACAGCATGAAAGACACTCACAAACATAATGTTAAGTGAAACACACCACACACAAAACGGTACCTATTGTGTGAATCCAATTATATAAGTTTCAAAATCAGGCAAAACTGATCTGTGGTGCTAGAGCCAGGTGAGCAGTCACCATTTGGAGGCAGTGACCAGGAAGGGGCCCAGGAATGCCCGGGCCCTAAATGTTCTCCTCCTGGGTCCGGGCCCTGGTTGCATGAGTGTGTTCGCTTGGGGGCACTTCCCTGACCTGCACCTTGTATATTTGTACACTGGCCTTTTGTTATATTGCATAAAAAGTTTGCAAAGAAAGATAATTCTCTAAATTCTCCGGTGGAAAGCTCTCTAAGACATGCTGGCAAGTAGGGGAAAACGTCTCAGAAACCCAAGCGAGTTGTGTGAGTGTGGGTGTGTGCGGGTGTGCGGGCATCCCGAGAAAGAGCCCGGCCTGCAGCTCAGCAGGTGTCGGGCTCGTGCAGGAGGTGGAGGAAGAGCAAAGGGCTCTCTTCTGCATCGCCGGAAATTCTCACACGCACACATTTGGGAAATATTGTGAAATTTAAAAAATTATAAAAGCGATTGTATTTGCATGATGCACCACCTGTGCGTGAGGCCCTGTGCTGCGCACTGATGGCGGGGGAGACAGAGCGCCTGTGTCCAGGGAGCGCACGCCCGGGCAGCGCACGCCTGTGCACAGGAGCGGGGTCCCGCACCGGGGGATGGACACGAAGCCATGGAGGGCTCCGAGGCCAGCTCTCTGGGATGCCCAAGGGGCCACTGGCATTTCTAGACCCTCCGGCCTTTGCCTCCTTCTGCCGGTGGCATTCTGGGTGAAAATGTCACCCACGGTGAAAATGGACTGTGGGAAAACAGGGACATGAGTAGGGAAATAGGGACTGCTGAAGCCACTGACCTCAGGGCAAGGAGGAGGTGGCAGCCACCTTCCCCCCAGGCCGGGAAGGCTGCCGGGCCATACCCCAAGCACCCAGGGCCACGGCATCCCCAACTGCAGGTGGGATCTTGTCCCCACTTGTGGGAACCAACAGGTCTCAGGTTTGTTCCTCTGTTTCGGCACCAAGCCTGGTCCCTGTGGGGCCAACACTGAGGTGAGCCCTGTGCCTTCACTGGGACAGTCCCAGCTCCCCTCGGAGCGCCTCCTTGTAGTCACCTCACCGGCTCTCCACGTCCCCGAGGGCAGGGCAGGCATGCGTGTCACAGGTGAGAGTTGTGAATGCAACCTCTCTGGGCCACCCTTCTGCCGCTGTGAGCACTGAACCAGATCGCCACCGAGCACAGAGAGCGTTCACAAGGGTGGTTTCTTCTCCTGCTACCTCTTCCCTGTCCTTTCCTAAGACCCACAGAAAGTTCTAGGGTCTAGATTTTCAGATTCTAATACAGGAGCTCCCGAAACACCCTGGCCGGGGGTGGGGCACTCAAATCAAACCAAGATCTGCGTCCACTGTGCTCCCCTGGCCACCACTTGCTTCCCTGGCCGTCCCTGCCCTACTGCGTTCCTACGGGACCAGCAGCTGCGCTCTCAGAACACAGCCAGGGAACACCCAGCCCTCTGCACGGAGACCCGCAGCCTGATCAGTGGCATCTACCCGGACAGGGTCAGCGGGACACCACGTCTAGCACCAGGACAGAGCCGTGTGGAGTTCCCGAGTCTCCCAGATCACCTGCCACTCCTCATGCGGCGCTCAGGGACCTTGGGGATCCCAGCATGTCCATGCTTCCCTGGTGTCTCCCCTGCACCCAGGGGAGGTCACCCTGGGCCTCCACTCGTGTGACCAGGAGCCCCTCACCTCCCAAAACCCAGTTGGCGGCCGATCCGCCCAAGGGCTTTGCTGTCCCCTCCATCCCAAGCCCATCCTTCTCACCCTGTGTGCCCCAGCCCTCAGGGACGCTGCAGCCACTGCGCTCCTTGTTTCCACAGGGGGCTGGGTGGGCAAGGAGGGCCCCACGGCCCCCAGAACAGGCAGGGCCCTTTGCAGGCTGGGGGCGCCATAGTGTTCCTTGAATTGAATCAAACTTTCAAATGAAAAGGTGTCACAAATAGGGAAGGCAGACGTCACCTTGCTCTTCTCGTTTGTTTGTTTGGTTTCCTTATGATACTTGAGCACGAGAGCAGCATTTCCATAAAGATCTAGAAACCCGGCACCAACACCATGGCGCAGGAGCCCCCGTCACCTGCAGCTGTTTGGCTGGGACAGTGCTGCCCACCCTGGGGCACCGCCCGTGCGCGACCTCGGCCCAGGGAGGGGCGAGCCCCATCCCCCGCTGCACTCCAGGGACGAAGAGACTCAGGCCTGGGGACAGAGATCGGGGCTGAGACGCAGGCCTAGGACCGGCAGTCGGAAGCCGGAGCTTCTGCTGGGTCTCACTGCCCTCCCCGGGACACACGCTCACACTGTCCTGCTTACGGGGGAGGAAACAGAGGGAAGGTCCCCTGATTCTTTAACAGGGTGGCACGCGACCCCAGAGTGACCCTCTCAGACGACAGGGGGCAAGCGGCTAGAGTCCTGCCGCGCCACCTCCGCGGGGCGTGCTGTGCTGGGTCTGCACGTCTCTGGGCCTCAGTCTTCCCACTGGCAAAACGGGGCGATGCCGCCTGCCAGGGAGGATGGGGTGAGACAAAAAACATGCTCCGGGGGCACAGCAGGCAATGTCACATGGCGAGGGCGCCCCGAGCCCTCTGCTCATCCCAGTTGTGGGATCTGGGTTCTTCACTGTTCTCCTGGATCAGGAGGGAAAATCTCAAACTACAAACAGAAGGAATGATTTCTGGGTTGAGCAAAACCCCGAAGTCCGTGAACACCACCTGTGACAAGGTTCCAAGGTGCTGGGAGAGCAGGGGGTGGGTGCCCCGAGGCAGTGTCCCCTGAGCACCACACAGGGATACGCCCGTGTGCAAGAGAACCCATGTCCACATGTGCAGCAGCACACATGTCACATGTTCAACAGGACCCCTGCCCACATGTGCAACAGGATCCCTGCCCACACGTGCAACGGGACCCACGTCCACGCGTGCAACGGGACCCACGCCCACGCGTGCAACGGGACCCACGTCCACGCGTGCAACAGGACCCCGTCCACATGTACAACAGGACCCCTGTCCATGCGTGCAACAGGACCCATGTCCTCATGCAACAGGACCCCTGTCCACGCGTGCAACAAGACTCCTGTCCACGCATGCAACAGGACCCATGCCCTCACGTAACAGGACCCCTGTCCACATGTGCAGTAAGACCCCGTCCACATGTACAACAGGACCCCGTCCACATGTCACAAGGGGCTCAAATGTCACCCTGTAGCCCTTGGATCCCCACTGTGCAAAGTCACAGGAAAGACCAACGAGGAAAAATCCCCTGGGGGCCCCTCCCCCGACCAAGCGCACAGCCCCTGTCTCGGGGTGGCCCTTCTGCTGGCTGCCTCTCCAAGGGGACAGCACGAGCAGTTTATAGCCACCACTGCGAACACGCAATGTCACACAAGCAAAGACACTTGTCAAATGCCTTTCCCTTACAAGCACCCTCATCATGACCTGTGTTAATGAAGTTAATTGAATTTAAGATCAATAATGGTTAATTATTACAATTTGACATTCAGAGATAAATGGCTTTGAGACAGAGAAGCGTGTGTGTGAGTGTGTGACTTCTCTCCCAAGAAGGTGGGCCCGTTACCAGGCTGAGAGGGATCCCACAAGCCTCCCATTGATTCCGGAACAATCCGATCGACTTCCGCCTCTGATGAATGTGGGCTTTTCAGAGCTACAAGTAAATGTTCTACAAGACTACTCTAACCCTCGTCCCCGGCCGAATCTATACGTGCCGTGCACCAGAAATCCATTGAGATGGATTAAAGAACTGCTGCAGAAACAAGAGCAGCTTCAATAAAGGCGCAGGTTTATTATATTGACTATTAATGTAACTTAACTGTGGGCCGTTATGGATGCTTATGGATCAGGGCAGTTTAATTTGGGGCAGTTGGATATGATTATAATTGAACACCAATTTTTTTTTTTTTTATATCGCCAAAGATGAACTCAATTCAACACGGAAAAAAAAGAAAAAGAAAGAACAAAACAACTCAGCTTGCAAAGTGAGTTGTAACTAGATTCCCAGAGGACGGACCCAGGGGTGGGCCCGGCCCAGCCCCTCTCGCGCGGACACGGACCCTCGGCCTCCCGTGCCAGGCCCCGCGGGAGCCGGCGCCCTGCCAGTCCACGGCTGCCCCCACGCCCAGGCTCAGAGCCGCTAAGTGGCTCCTCTGATTTCACCCAAGCTGGTAAAAAGTTTACTTTCCAGGAGGGTTTCTTGGCAGGAAGTCACATCCCCCAGCGAGCCCACAGTGATACTCCCGCATGCACAGCAAACCGGTTAAGTGACCACGTACTAGATCGACGGCGACTAAGTAAACGCTGTTGGGGAGGAGCCCCTACCGACTGCGGCGCTGACAATGAAACGCGGTGGAGGAGCTCTGTCAAAATGTAAGATTTTATGCAAAAACACCGTTGAGAACACCGCTAATCATCCGCTTGTGTCAATTACTTGAAGGGTCTCTGACAGCATATTTACATTAAACACATTTCAGGAGCAAAATCCTTAATGCTATATCAGAATATTTCCCATTGCCATTAGCAAATCTTTAAAAATCGTTTTTTTGCCCCCTTGGCTGCGATAGGAGCAAAGGGGGGGGTGTGGGGACGGGGTGGGGGGGTCTCAGCTCCTCCCTCAGAGACACTCGCGGGGCAGACTCAGCCGTGAGGGGTCCCATCACGTTTCAGGGCAGATGACGGGGCCCTCTCGTCCCCAAAAGCTTCCCTGCCCAGTAAAAGGCGGCCTCTGCCCTCCTCCTGGTTGAGGCAGCCCCAGACGTCTAACGTCGCGCCATCTCGCAAGGCCAATGACCGGCAAACAGGGGAGCCGTTCGAATTAAAACTTCTGTGGCAGCTGCCAGGACCATGCACGGCTCAAACACCTTGCCCTGGTCACGCCATCTTGTCCCCCGTTAGTGTGGCCCGGGTCCAGCTGAGCGCAATGTGTCCAGCAGGAAGGCACCGGCCGGTGCTGGGCATGGTCACAGAGGGGGGGACGCCCCCAGAGGGACGCTACAAGGCCCAGCCACAGGGCTCCTCTGCAGGTGGCGGAGGGTCTGCCCAGAAGGGGCTCAGAGTGCTCGGAAACGTTCATCTGGACACTCTCCGGAAGCCACCCCCAGGACAGCCCTGGGCTCTGCCTGACAGGGCAGTCAGACGCACCGTGGTGACGGCCGCGGCCAGGGTGCTGCGATATTTGATACTACTTTTGAGACTTTGGCTGCCTCCTGTTCCCCTCATTCCCACCCCACGACGGGGCTTGGCTGCTTCCCCACTTCACAGACGGGGACCTTGTGTCCTGGACTCACGGCTGGTGAAGTGGAAAACCCGGATTTGAACTCAGGGCTCCTGGGTTCCTACAACACTCTACACCGCGAACATCTTAGTGACAATGATTCTCAGCCGGCCCCCGAGACCCCAGCCTGGTCAGCCCCCGATGACTTCTCTTGTACTCAGGCCAGGGGTCCAACAGACAAAGTCTGCAAAGCCCGACACGGCCTCGTCTGGCAAAGCCGGTCTGTGCCACTCAGAAGGTGCAGCCACAGTGCTCAGCCACGCGGGACGGCCACGCACACGGCGCCTCCAGGTCTGGGGTGCACAGGAATGACCCTGCTGACCCTTGGCCTTTGCGACTGGGGCCCCGGAAGGCTCTGCCCTGCACATGACGCTGGTGTCCCGAGGACGAGGACAGCACCCGGTGCGAATGAGACAGGACACCCCGCAGCCCGTCCAACCTACCCCGCACGGCACGCAGGAAACCAAAGAGCACTCACAGCTCTTCACAGACACCCAACCCGGGGTTCAAATATCTGTGGCCACTTCAGAAAGTGGCGTAACTGAAAATTTAAAGAAAAATGCATTCCTTTCAAGACATTCTATATTCTGAATGTTTCTTTAGCTAAAATCTGTCTCTTCCTCATTCCCAAGCATACAGACAATATTTCCCTAACTGACCTTTATACGTGTTTGTTTTTACCTTAAAATGTTTAAATATTACATACATACAGATACATATAGATGTATACACACACATATATATATTTTTTTCTCATCAGGGTGTACAGGTTGAAAAACAACGGTCACATCCATCCTCAGATGGCACCACCACGCCCAAAGGGAGCTCTGTGCTGCGGAGACCATAGGTCCAAACAGGAGCAACCAGGAGCCCGAGGTTCTAGGTCGGTTATCAGCCAGGATTCGGGGTGGACTCTGCGTGCCCCGTTGCTCACTCTATGTCACGGGTAAGTAACGTGGAGTGGGTGCATTTTTGTTTTTAACACAGATTAAATACACATCTATGTAAACACACACACACATGCTTATACATAAATGCATATGCACACATCCGTCCACATATGTGGACCTTTGGCTGCATGTGATTGCCCGACAGAGTCATCCTTCAAACACACTCGGTCAAACAACTGCAAACGAGCTTACAGCAAATGCACACACGAGGCAAGAGGACGCCACGCGCACGGCCGAGTCTGCCATCGAAACACGCGGTTCCCAACACGTAAGCATCCACTGGCGAATCGCCCGCATCTCTCTGGGAAGGGATCAAACATCGTGCGGCCGCTGAGCCACCTGCCGTGTCCTGTGAGCTGACCTTTCGCCACTGCGCTGGGGAGCACGCCTGGGTTTTCACCCCGACGCTGGTCGCGCCGCAGCGCGGAAGTAGCCAGCAGCCTCTCTGAAGGGACAGCACAGGCCTCGCTCACCACGGGCTCCGTCTGCAGGGGGCCGGGGGCTCGCACAGCGCTGAGAGTCACCAGGGAGGAGGGCTCTGTGCACCACGGCACGAGCGACCTGACTTGCATGGGGTCCAGGTGGCACCCCGACCCATCCCCCTGGGGTTGCGGAGTGGACAGAGTCACTCGGGGTGAAGGTCCCACCCAGCGGGCACTGGTGCAGCCAGTCACTTGCCCTGCCTTTGTTCCTCTTCTCAGCCAGGCACTTCTCGCCCAGAAAGACCCCAGGGCCTCACAGGCCAGACTTCCCAAACCCCAAAGCCCGCTGCTGAACGCGTACCCACAAAGGGATCCCCCGGAGCCCTCTGCTTCAATCGCGATGGAACGGGCTCTTGCCCGTGCCCGCAAAAGCAAGCAGGATCCGGAAAGAAGCCTCTTTTGTGAGAATACAGGGGGAAACATTCAAACTAACGACAGCAGCTGCAATTCGGTGAGTCCTTACCAGGGCCAGATGCTGTTCCAGGCCCTTCCACGCAATAACCCAAGCACTCCCGGCAAGGGCATCATGAAGTGCACACTCCTACGACTCGGATTTCACAGACGGGGACTCTGAGAAGCGTGCTCAGGGGCACGGAGCTGATCGTGCAGGGCCAGGATTCAGGCCCAGCTGTCTGCAGACAGCTCCCACGCCCGCAGCTCTCCCTTCCCGCCCTCCTGGACGCTCCGCAACCCTGCGTGCGTCTTCAGCTGTTTACAGAAAGAATCCCCCTTCCCCAAACTGTCGAACTGGGACCATAACCAAAAAAAATTAATCTCAAGTTTTTAAAATAGCAAAACCTTAAAAACGTATAATTAAATTAATCATCATAAATTACTTTTTAGCACTGAGAGTTGGATTTATAATATCATTTTCAAACCTCTCTGTGAGATTTAAATATTTTATAGCATATGTGAGCGAGAGGGAAATGTGTCTGAGGGCTTAAATATCGCCGTAGAGCTGCAGACTTTGACAAAAACTATAGCACAACTGTTTCTAAGGTAGTTTGTAAAAATTATTTATTTCCATACCAGTTAATTATGATGGGAGTCTTTGTTGAATGCACAAGCATTAAAAAAGTGCTGATATTTTATGCATCTTTAACTGGAGCGCGATTCCCTGCAGCGCACTGGTAACTCCTTGACATTTAGCATTCACTCACAGCAACTGTAATAAGGGGTTTGATTGCTTCCTTTGCAGATGCAGTAATTTAATAACTGTGATCAGTTGCATAAATTTACTATACAACCATCTTAAGTTAGCCACATTAAAATTAAGCAAAATTGTAATCTGTTGACAGATTATTGCTACTGAACAATTCTACTAAAAGCATTTCAGATTAGCAAGTGCCACGAGCATTTGTGTTTTATAAGCTTGTAAAAAATAAGCAGCTTCCTCCTCCGACACCCCAATCTCCAATCACACACCCCCACACACACACGCGCACACATTTATCCCCCCAAAATCTATCAGAAAATGTCACGAAATCCTATGCTTTCTGCTAAATCACCTCTGAACTGTTGATTTCGTTATTTGAAACGTTTTGTGTGGTGAATTCTGCTATCTGGAAGGAAAAAAAAAGGCAGCGTGTCAGTTTCTTGTTTCTTTCTTCCCAGTAATTTCCTTTATGCGACTCTACATCCTTGCCTTTGAAGGGACAGGAAACCTCCGAGCATGGAGCGCGTATGAATAATATGGTCGTCTCCCCAGAGCAAAGCAAAGCACTGATTTCGTACCTTAGCTGGAGAAAGGTAAAAGGTGCCCGGCTCCCTCTGAGTGAGCTCCCTGCAGCCGGCATCCTTAATTAAGGAGAAAACGCGGAAGCCTTCTCGCTCAGTTGCTAAAGAAGCCCTCGTGGAGTTTGTGGGTAAAAAGAGAAGAGGGCACAAGTTCCATGGGCAGGTTTGACCTACAACATGGTGATAAAGGAAAGAAAACAGCGCCCTTCCCCACTCTGTGGAGAGCCACACGGGACCCACGTCTCCTGCCTTTGTGCCCCGTGAGTTGACTTTTCAGAGCAATGTTTAGCCAAGCAGGCAAGTCAGGAATAACTGTTTCTGATACTTCCCAGCAAATATCTTTAACCATCTGTTTACACTTGCCAAATATGCTTCCAAGTTTCCAATTTTATCAGTATATAAAAAGAATATCTGTTTTTAAAAAAAATCGTAAATATCTTGTGATGCATCTTTACATAATTCAAGAGAAATTGAAAAAAAAATTCTCACTTGAAAGCCAGCATGATCACAGATTTGTTTAAACTTTCATTTACATAGAAGTTTGGGGTGGAAGCCACAAAAGGGATAGGAGCTTTTCTTTTTTTTTTTTTTTTGGAACGGTCAAATGTCAAAGGTGAGCGCCGGCCTGCCAGCCGGGGACGGTGTACAGGTAGCTGTAGCCTCCCCGTGCGGTGACTGCAAAGAGCACGGCTCGTTCCAGGGGTGGCCCTGCATATGCAGCCTGTCACTTCGGATGCAGTTGCGGGGTCTCTCCCAGACAGGTGATGCTCTGGGGCTGGGCTGCAAGCTTCCTGGGGCGCGAAGACCGACGCTGAGCTTGACAAATTGGATGGGACTTCACGGCCAAATTCCCTGCCAAGAGGCCTAACAGTCAAATGTCTATCTTCTTCTCATCACCAAGAAGTGATGCCACAGCTGTGACACAGTGTCTCCGTTACTTAAAGACAGAGGTAATGCAGAGCGATCGGGAAACGTGAGGTCTGTAAAACTTTTAAGGGGCGGCTTCCACCGCCGGCTCTTTCATCTCGAGCAGGCGCACATGCGTGTGTAAACGTGTGCGTGTGCACACGTGCACGTGTATGTGTGAAACCAGAATTCTCACGAAACAGCAAAGAACCCAGGTTTCTGCCACTGCCACCGTTACCTGCAATTCTTTATAATAAACTGAAGGTACCCTGGACTGGGTTTGTTTGCTTCTAATTATAACTAATTATGCTTCTAAATATGTTCTTTAGGGTTTGCCACGTGTATAAAAATGGAGGCAGGAAAGAAAGAAAATGCATCAGGATTATTAAAAGAAGGAGAAACATACTAATTAGTTAACTAGTCTACTCATTTCAATGTTTAATAATATTTTTTAACATTCCAGCATACGCTGCAGAATAAAAAATTACCCACAGCACCACCTGTGCATCTCCTGGGACACGCGGATGTAGAGTCCTCTCTCCTGCAGTCTTGGAGTCCTCGTCCCTAAATATTTCTTTGACTATTTCTTTGTATTCCACCTCATCCCACCCCCACAAATCAGAAGCCAAAAAAAAAAAAGATAGTAAATTTTGTTCCCCACCAAAGCCTTTTAAATAACATCTCCACAAAACCCAATTTAATTACATAACTCAAGGGCTTGAAGGAAAAAAAAAAATCGTATCTATTCCCATAATTTTGGAAGCTGCCTCTACCCATTTCTGCGTGTGCAGACTGTACTGGCTGCGGAAAAAGCCAAGTGCCCGCCCCGCTCTCCCAGACTGGGTGGGAAAGCGCGCCATTGTACCCCGGCCTTTCTTTCCATCTGCTTGGTCCCCCTCCCTGTGTTCCGGGAAGGTTCCGGGCTTTCTGTGGCCAACGATGGGGCCAACTGAGTATGCTTGGGGAGATGGGGGAAGATGGGGTGATGCCGGGGGAGCGGGGCACGAGGCCTGGTCCCCCTCCTGTCTGACACAGACCACCTCCCCACCTGAGCGTGACACGGAGCCAGGGGTGCGGCTCCATCCATCGGGACCCCACGATTGCGACCACAGCTGGCATGGGCAGAGCCAAGGGTGCCCCTCAAGCCCCTTGGCTTTGCCCACCTCAAACTCCACTCCTGATTGTGGGTCAGTCGTACACAAACAAAGCCTTAACAGAAATGTTACCGAGGAAATAATAGCCATTTCCAATGATAATACACAATTTTAGCACCGACGCCTGGCTGATTTAGGTGTTCGGCCAACGTGTCAAGCAGCCTGCCTGGCTTAGGCGGGCCTTTAATGGGTAACTGGCAGGCTCTGGCAGGCTTATTTCTGTTTTAGATTTGGTTTGTCATTGGGTTTCCATTACCTGCCATTCATCTTTGATCTCTTTGGACAGCCCTGATCAAAAGATGTCATTTGACCTACTCCACTTGGCAGAAACTTGTATGACTCTCATAAAGGGGCCACCCCAGCTATAAATAAAATGACATTATTATTTTTCTGTCCTATCATGTAGAAGAGACAATTATGATAATGCAGTGTCTGTCATCGGGAGCCCAGCAAATTGCTAGCTCTCACGCAACTGTTTAGCTTTCTTATTTGTTTTTTGTCTGTTTTCCTCCATTTCAAGTTGAAAATAAAGCAGAATTGAAATGCCTAATGCTCTGCCTCCCACTCCGACAGTCTCGGGGCTTCTTCTCGTGGCAGTGACATGCAGGTGTGGCCAGCAGCTTGTGTTTGTCAGCGGTGGGTGGTGGCCACGGCTGTGTTGGCAAGGCACGAACAATGGCGTCAGGTCCGTCCTTCATCCCGTGTTTTGAAAACAAGCTAATCTCCGAAATTAGAACTGAGAGATCTTACTGCAAATAGATAAAAATCAAGGCAAGGGCTTATTGTGTCCTTAACCAAGTCATAATAAGGAAAAATGCATGGGAACAATCACCCAACAGGCAGAATGAAGACAGCTCAAGAGAAGTCACCGCTTGGGGTCACGCTGGCCCGACTGCTGCCTTCTCTGGTGTGAACCTGCACCGCAGGCTCTGCTCGTACAGCAAGCTCTCGCTCCTCTCTGGAAATGGGAGTGTGGGTGCTCCCGGGTTTGTGCCCTTCCTTGAGTTGCTCAGAGCCCCACAGGTGGACAGGGGTGACGTGAAGAGAGAACTCACTCCGTGGTCACCCTGTGTCAGCCAGACTCTGTGTGGACAGAGGCAGCCCATTCCCCACCCACCGTGTGCCCAGAACCTGCCCTGCTCGGTGGTGCCCACCCAGCCAGTGCTCTTGCCTGGGAGAAGAAAATGACGGGACACACCACCCAGGAACCCTGCTGAAATCCTAGCTCAGAGTCGTATCGTCCTAGAGTTAAGGAGGCAGCAGGAATCTCACAGATTGGCATCAAGTCCATTCAACAGAGGAGAACGTGAGGGGAAGACCACCCGAGAGCACCAGGGGGAGTGAACCGCAGAGCTGAGACCAGATTCGAAGCCTCCCACCCCCTGGGTCAGGGAGGGCCCACCCGCAGTGACGGGCCACCAGCCTGCCATGTTCTCCAAGGCTGGCCCAAGAGCTCTCACTGCTCTGTGAGGGAATGACCACGGTGCTGTTAGTCCCCAGGGCCTAACAGCCTGGGCTGACTCAGGTTTGCTGGACATGGAGATGGGCTCGGTGGTGCGGCTGGTCATCCCCAGCAGACACTACGGTGGTGGGCGCAACTTCACGACTGGAGGTCCCTGAGGCCTCTTGGTTCCACCATTTCTCCGTCTTGGTGACGGGATGCGGACTGACCCCCAGGGAGAGTAGGCCAGGGCACAGGTGGTAAGAGAACAGAAGGATGGAAGAGAGAGAGAAAGCAGACTCTGAACTCTTGCCTGAAGGAGGAATGTGTCCTCTGGCTGGGAGTAAACTGGCGGTGCTGCATCTTCTGCAAGAAGGTGGACAGATTAGTCCCCAAGTGCTAGAGCCCCAGGCAAGGCAGCTCCACCCCCCGAGGAAGCAGAGATGCCAGGATCAGGACTCTCTGACTTTAATGCACGTCACTCATTTAGAGGAAGAACACATCCGAGTGACCTCCCAGCTCTGGGAACCATCAAGTCAACAAGAACACATAAGGTGGACCAGCAGACAGGTCAACGAGGTCTGGAAACAGCCCCAAACCAGGACACCTAGGCGGGAAAGTGAAAGAGGGTAGAAGGCGTGGCCCTTCTTCAGTCATCCAAACAGCCCCTCCTGCAGAGCACTAGGTAATGTGGCCCGAAGAGGAAAGATGGTTCTAAAGACAGTTGTTGGCATATCGGTCCCTCAAGACTCAGCTGGGGCACCCCCACTTTCAGGAAGCCGCCCTTCCGCTCCCTGGGAGGAGCAAGGTACCCTCCTCGGGGTTCCCATGCTGCAAACACCCAGCTGCGACATGGTACCACATCAGAATTGCGAGTCTCTCGTGGTTTTGTCCCCTGCACTTGGACCTCCTCGAAGGCTGCCTATCATGATGTCCCAGCCCCTGCCAGCTCCAGCCTGAGCAGGTGATCAACACACATCCACTCACATTGTTCCAACACACCCCCTAGGAACCTGGTGCCCTCAGAGGAGCTGGTGCTTACCGGAGAATGCACACAAGCACGTTTTCCTTCCCTGAACTTGGGCAGCATCTCCTTCCCCATCCCCGGAGCTGCAGGTCCCATTCATGATGCTGGCACACCACGCGGTTTGCTAAGCCTCTACTAAGTGCCCCGACCTTCTCATGTCTTTGCCCCACTCTGGTCCCAAATCATGAACCTTTCTTTCCTCTGAGCCGCCTCGCAGATCCCAGTGGATCAAAACTCAAGATTAAGACCTGAGTAAATGAAAGAAGAGGTGTGGGGCAGACCAGAGGAGGCAAACCGCACCGTCATCCTTCATCTTCCTAAGCACACGTGAGCTCCAAGGGATTCAGGATCATTGTGTACTCATTTCCTTTTTCTTTTGGGTATAGCAGGGATCCTAGGCACTGGCATCCAGGGTAGTCTGTAAGTATCTGCTGCACGGACTACAGATGGACTCGGGGCCCAGTGCTCAGGGCCAGTGGAGAAGGAACACAGGGAAAGGGTTGAGCAAGCTGGTGGTTCTGGTGCTGCACATGGCACAATGCCAAAGGACGCTACAATCGCAGAGGCCTAGGTTTACCTTCTGCTCTGTCCTGAGCCGCTGGGAAACTTGGGCAAGTTCCTAAACCTCTCTCAGCTTCTGATGCTTCATCTTCAAAATGAGAACAGAAGCACCCTCTTCTGAGAACCGTTGCTCACAGAACCACACGTGTGAAGCACAGCGTCCAGCACGTGGCGAGCATTCAATAAAGAACAGTCATTTCCGGTTAGAGAAATTACCATTTTCCATCAGCTAGGACGATCCCTGCAGCGACAAAGGCAGGGTCTCCATGGTGACAGGGTCCGCTCCTCATGGGGCCCCACCCTGGCAGCTCGAAGAATCACTAGATGTCTAGGAAGCGCTTGTGCAATCAGCTCAGCCCCTTGAGCCCAGGAAAGAAGGTGGTCACCTTGGCAAGGTGGTATCTAAAAAAAATCTTTCCGACATCTCCCCATCTCAGGCCAAGGGTTTCCCCGGCAGCAAGTCAGTCAGACTCTGGCTAAGCCTGCCCTGTTGTGGCTGCTCTTATAAAAACGAGATAAACCTCGAGTAGGGTGGGCTAGGATGGGGGGTTACACGTGGATCCACCTAGCACTCTGGCTGTGGGTTTATTTATCAGCTCACTGCCCCGAGCACACCACTCCCCTTTCGACTCCTAGGACAGAGTAAGAGCATTAGCATCTGCCGCGGTGGGAGGCGGTGAGGAAGAGAGAGACCAAACAGCTGCTCTGCAGACCTGCTGTGCTCTGGCCGGCCTGTCCCACCCGGGGAGCTTCTGCAGGGCTAGTCCAGTCTGTGGCCTCTGACTACATAGGTTTGTTCCTTGCAGAAAGAGCAGCCTCATCCTCCAGAACCCCCAGGACCTGGGAGATGAAGTGGAGGCCAGAAGGTGCGGAGCTGTGACTCGCTTCTCGGGGCGGCTCACAGGCTCCACGCCAAAGCCCGGGGGCCACAGCGTGCAGCACAGGGAACAGGAGACACGAATCCTGTGTAAGGTCCATTCACCGACGGGATGACAGGCCTCTGGTCAGAGCCACATCCTGGCTTCCCTGTCTCCTTGCCTTCAAGCCTCAGTTTCCCCGTCTGTACAATGGGGGTGGTGACGTTAACCTTCCACAGGGTTGCCGTGAGTGAGGGGTGCACACCCCCACGCAGGAGAACCCACCTTCCCTCCCACGGTTGGAAACTGTGCTTCAGCAGACTGCGGCTTAGGTCAGAGAAACAGGCACAGAACCACGAAAGAAAGATCTAGAGCTGTGTTGTCCACATGACTAGTTACGTTTAAACTAAGTAAAATCAAGTACAGTTTAAAATGCAGTTCCTCGGTGGCACTCATCCCAGTTCCAACGCTGGGGCTGGTGGCCACCCTGCCGGACAGCGCGGAGCAGAACCCCTGCGTTTCCGTCGGAGCAGACGGCCACCGTGCCGGCTGGACGGGTCCTCTCCTCCTGCATCCTGAACCCTAATGTCTTCCCTCGTCCCCGTTAGCAAAGACATTTCCCTACGGGAATAGCTCTTAACCCTTTGGGGGCTGAGGACCCTGGTGAGAAGCTAACCGAAGTCAAACTTCACTTCAATCCAGACTACTGCACAGGGTGGGAGGATTCCACCAGCAGCAGGCGGAAATATTAGGTGGTTCACCTTGAATCGCAGGGTAATAAATTACTCCCTTGTCACGTCTGTCTTTTCTCTTCTGATTGCTTCAAGGAGAAAGTATCCAGTGGGTGCTATCGGTCTTTAGCACCACCCTAACCCTTGCTAATCTCCTTTTTTTTTAAAGAAGAAAGATAAGGCATCAGACCCCGGCTGTAGGCAGACAGGAGAATTCCGCTAGAATTTAATGACATTGTTTGATTTCACGGCATTTATTTTTATGGTTATTTTCTCTTTATGGCAAGTGGTTCTAGGTCTTCATTTATAGGAGTGACACACTTTCCTTTTAAAAATAAATTTATTTGAGTTAAAACGTGTGTAAATAATAACATTCAGGCAGTCCATGTAGTGTGCAGATACGTCACGCAGCTGACAGGTTGGGGGCCTGGGATGCTAAGTCTGCTCAGGGGCAAAGAACAGTCACAGAGGGTTCCGGAGGGGACTCCGTGTGGGAAACGCTCAGCCCTCGGGAAGGGGTTTGGTCTGCCGGCAGCATGTGCTGGGAGGGTTTCCCACACACCCGGACAGGGAAGGGAATTTGGCAGGTTCCTATTAAAACCTCTGAACTTCCGGTTTGAGGAGGTAGTCATTATTAGACCTCAATATTAATAAATATTCCAATGCAAATGTAAAATCTGCAGTGAACCATTATCCATTAAAGACAAGATGCTCCAACTTTGCATGATGGCTTGCATGCCTGGCCTGGCCACCAAGCCTGCACTGCAGGAGTCTAGCATAGGAGCATGCCACATGTGGTCCTGGTACCTGGCAGGGACGTGGGCAGTGATGTTCCTGGCACCACACACCACCTGCCTGTCGGGCGTGGAAATGCTCTCTGTCCTACACATCTGCCAGTCCCTCTGCCAGGGTGGTTAACGTCCAACTTTCCCAGACATCCAGCGAACCGGCAGCAACGTACAGACCCTGACCTTAGGCTAATGGGCTAAGAGTCTGAAGAACATCGAGATGGGTGGCCACAGCCATCCAGGAAACAAGGAGGATACCGGGACCTCAAGGATCCCGGCCCCTGGGCTGGAAAGGCCCAACCTGAGCTGAGCGCTTTGAGCCAGGCAGCACCAGAAGCGGGGTCTTGGCGAGAAGCGTGTCCAGCAGAGTCCGGACACCTGCCTCCCAGCCCTGACCCTCACACTTGCCAGCATGCAGCTTGGAGCAAATGAATGGCTGTCTTTACGTCTGAGGCCTTCACCTGTAAATCAGGTAGTACCTTCGTTTTGGGTCACTGTTCCCACAGTGCCCACACA